>NC_077230.1:83599396-83899396 GCF_027887165.1 Monodelphis domestica
GACACGAGGGCTCTCTCATGTTGGCATCTTAGCCACATCCCTGGATCAGTTAATGATGGTGTCTGCAGGGAGAGCCAGGGATAAATTGGACTTGTGGTTCTAGAAGGAACTTAGCAAAGAAGCTATAGCACCTAAGGGAAATTTCTTGAGCATCCCACAAATGGGAGAAAAAAACTTCCAGTAGCCAGGACCAGTGAGTTACCCTTTTGCCACATGTACTCTCAAAATTTGAGTCCCCTTTCTCCTAAATTCTTTGTAGATTTGTGGGAGAGCATGTTATTGACTTTGGGAGTAGGGAATTATTCTTACTGAACGCCTTTAGTAAACATTAATCTAAAAGATAAGTAATGATGGCTAAATGGATTCTCAACTGAGAATCTTGGAGTTCTCACACACAGACAACACAATGGTAGAGACATGAGCCAATGGCATGAGAGAATCAACTTGAATCAACTCAAGGGAAACAGAGAATCAATCTGACTCACCATCTCTGAAACCCTGAGGGGGAGATATAGCCAGCCTCTATCTGAGAACTTACCTTCTCAGTGGGAACGTAAGTTGGGATAAAATCCTTAAGAGCTTATGTGGAGTAAACAAGCAAGTGGAAAGAACAACAAAGCAATCAAACCTGAATTGTGGAATGACTTGGCCCCACACAAGACAAGTGAGAATGCATGTCCCTCTCTTTTTCAAAGAGATGGAAATTTAAGGGTTATGATGTCAAACTTGGTTGAAATGGTAGGTAGTGTTGTTAAACTGTGTTTTTCCCTTTCTTTTTAATTCCATTGTAAAGGATGGCTTCCTAAGGAAGGGAAGAAAGGAAGATATATTGGGAAATGTAGGTGGTATAAAAATAAAGCATATCCATAAAAATGAAAAATGAAAAAATAATCTTATCCTATCCATAGTGGCAAAAGATAAATCAATCCATTTTTTCCTTCCAGTTACTTATGATATGACCTTTTATATTTAGGCCAAATGTCTATTTGGAAATTACTGTGATACGTGTGTATATAAACCTATTTTTTGCTAAAATACAGTTTTCTCTCACTATATGGTGGTTCACTTATCGCAGCTTCACTGTATTGAGGGTTTTTAAAAAAATAATCTCATTCTGTATCGCAGAATTTTCACTATATTGCGTGTTTCTATGAATGAATAACATACTGTACGCAATGGAAATGCAGTGCGCCACTATGATTTGCACAAGTTTGCCAATGTGAGATCATACACAACTGAGCACAGAGAAGGAATTTCTGTATTGGCTGATGGAATGAAAGGGGACCAACCATACCGCTGTGTTCTGTATCCTGGGTGCTGCTTGACTCAGTGTTTATAAGAGTGTGGGAAAGGTTAATAAGTATGGAAAAGGTTTATAGGAGAGCAGGAAGGGTTTATAAAGCCTTAATATGTATATAAATGATAAAATAAATATAAATAAACAGTATAAAATATAAAAATTGCATGACAACAAAAAAGTAAAATTAATTGCATAAGAGACATGGCTAAACAATCATTTTATCAAAAACACCTATGGGCATTTGTGTACTAAAGGGAGTCAACATATCGTGTCCTTTATCCTATCAGAGTCTTATTTTACTCATTCAAAAAAATGGAGATAATAATATTTGCATAAGAACAAGGTGAAATGATTAAAAAAAAAAGTCAGTACCATCATAAGCAATAGGAGTAGAACTTCAGTGTCATGAGCATTTACTTTCCCCTGGTTTTATCACTCCTAGATTGTTCAGTTCTGGGAATTACATTATAGGAAGAGTGTTATATACACTCTCCACATACTATTTATACATACATATATATATGCATACATATTTATGCATCTGTACATACAGATTGTATTATGTAGCAATTTTGAGGACAAGAAAGTACTAATAATTCAGAAACAAAAAACCCAAGTTACCTTGAAGACAGTTAGGGATTCCATGGGTGTGGGGAAGGAGAATATTCCAGGCAGGGAAAACAGCCAACACAAAATCCCAGATGTGGGAAATGGACTGGTATATCCAATAGAAAATGGTCCTAAAGTAGGAAAGTTGCCTGGAAAGTAGAGTAATATGAAATCAATCAGGAAATATAGATAAAACCAATTCCTGAAAGGCTTTAAAAGCCAAGAGCAGAGTTTGTATTTCATTCTAACAGCAATACAAAGCTACCATAGATTCTTGATTGGAGAAATCACGTAAGTCAGGCCTTAGGGATGTAATTTTGTCAGCTCTGGGGAGGATGGATTGCAAAAAGAAAAGGTTGAAGGATGAAAGATGAATTAGGAATTTATTATAATACTTTGGGAGAGAAGCGATGATGGGGCTGAATAAAGGTGGTAGCTTGTGTCAATAGGAAGGAGAGAATGTTTATGAGTGATGTTGTGGGGATAGGAAAGATAAGATTTCATCTGATTGAATATAGGAGTGAGAGAGAGGGAAGAATCAAGAACTCCTGGGGTTGAAGTCAGGGGCTGGGAAGAATGATACCCTCATCTAAAGGAAGATAGAAGGAGGGTGAAGAGCCTGAGGCAAATAGGATTAATTAGCTTGTGTGGGGTCACAGAGCTAATAAGTATCTGAGGTCAGATTTGAACTCAATTCTTCCTGATTCCAGGCTTGGCACTCTACCTATTGGGCCACCTTATTACCCAGAATGCAAAGCAATACCATACAAAGATCACTGGAAGGAACCAGGGATGTTTATCCTAGTGAGGAGAAGAAGAGTTGGGGCTACTGATATCTGTCCTCAAGTATTTAAAAGGTTATCATGTAAAAGAGAGGTAAAATTTACTGTGTTGGTTCCAGAGGGCAGTAGGAGTGAGATAAATGATAGAAGCAAAACTGATTTCATCTCTTGGAACAAAAACATTTCCCATCAATCAGTGCTATTCAAAAATGGAATGAGTTCTTTTGTTAGGTAGTGAGTTCTTCATGACTTGAGGTCTTCAAGTGAAGGCTGGATTATTTTTCAGGACACTGAAGAGAAGTCATCTATTTCAACCTCCTCATTTTACAGATAAAGAAACAGACTCAGACAAGTGACATGAATTTCCTTAATTCCCATAACTAATAAGTAATAAAATGGGATTTGAGCCCAGATCCTCTAACCCCAAATAGAATACCTTTTTCTGTTAAAGCAGAAGTCCTACCAGATTCCTATGTGCTTGGGCCACATGCCCCATCAAGTCTCCTTCCAACTCTGGGATTTTAAACCTATGATCTAGATAATGTAAAAATACAACCCAAACAAAAGCATTACTCTCTGATCCATATGAGATATTGATCTTACTTTGCCCCCAGCCTAAGGATAATAATGGTGATCATATGAGTTAGTAGTAATATTGTCAGTTTGGAGGACACCTTTCCCACTGGGTAGTCCTTCCTCTGACTGCTGCCATTTTCCTTTGCCCGAGGAATGAAGGAATTCTGAGTCAAACTGCCTGATAGGAAAGAGCTGCAACAAAGTCAATATAACTTGACATATTTGATTCACAGTTATTTCCTTCTTGACATTGCCTTGAAGTTTTGGCTTTTCCCTTTCTTGTATGGATGATGACTTGGGGATCATATATAGAGAGATGAAGTACTATACGATGATTTCTTTATAGAGTTCCAAAAAATAGGAATGAAATTTGTCTGGAGGAACAAAAGATTAAGAATTTCAAGAGAAATGTTGGGAAGGAGTGGGAAAGGAGACTTAACAAGAATAGATTTTGAACTATACTGCAATTTAGTAGTTATCAAAATGATTTGGTAGTGGTTAAAAAAATAGAGATGTTGACTAATGGAACCCATTTGTTACACAATATACAAAAGCAAATGAGTAGGATCACTAGGTTGCTCTTCTGCCATGGCACTAATACCTAGCATTGGTTTTGTAAAAAAGAATTCTTTATTCCTTTTTTAATTTAACAGGGGACCTGGAGGTCCTTTTACCATAGAAATGTGTGGGGATTAACCAGTCCACAGTGACAAGAAGTAGAAACCATAGAGACAGGAAATGATATAGAAAAAGGGTATAAAAGGGGTCAGCATCAGTTAGTCAGGTGGTCAGTTGTGGGGAAGTTGGCTACTGGGAGTGTGTTGGGTTGGTTGTTGGTGTTTAGTTGCTAGAATATAAAAGGTGAACCTAAGCTTACTGATAGGGCTTTTTGGCTTTAGCATCAGTTAGTCAGGTGGTCAGTTGTAGGGAAGTTGGCTACTGGGAATGTGTTGGGTTGGTTGTTGGTGTTTAATGATAATGTCAAAGATCCCTATTTGGGGAGCAGGAGCTCACTCTCTGACAAAAACTTCTGGGACAACTGGAAAGCACTGGCAGAAACTAGAAAACTTCCAGGAAAACTGGAAAGCAGTCTGGCAGAAACTAGGTATAAACTAACATTTCACACCACACATCAAAATAAGTTCCAAATGAATACTTAACATAAGACTCAAAGAATGGCATCCTAAACAAATTAGAGGAGCAAGGAAGGTATTACCTTTCAGATCTATAGAAAAGAGGAAAGAACTCATGATCAGATAATCGAAAATAACAAGATATATTGGCCATTTTTTATTATATGAAATTTAAAAGCTTTGCACAAAGAAAACAAATGCAACTAAAATTAAAGGGAAGTAGTTAATTGTTGGAAAAAAATCGTTGTGTTTCTCTGATAAAGGCCTGATTTCCAAGATATATAGGGAATGGATTCAAATTTATAAGAATAAGAACCATTCTCTAACTGATAAATAGTCAAAGGATATGAATGGGCAATTTTCAGAGGAAAGTATCCATGCTATCAATAATCATATGAAAAATGATTTAAATGACTAATGATTAGAGAAAGGAAAATTAAAGCAACTGTAAGGTTCTATCTCCCACCCATCAGATTGGCAAAGATGAGAAAGGAAAATGACAACTGCTGGAGAGGTTGTGGTAAAACAGGTGTATTAATGTTATGTGTTGGTGGAGTTGTGAATTGCTTCTGGCCTTCTGGAAAGCAATTTGAAACTATGCTCCAAAAGTTACTAAACTATGTATACCCTATGACCCAGAAGTACCACTACTAGGTCTCTACCCTCAAAGAATTCAAGAACAGAAGAAAAGGACAGGTATATACAAAAATATTTTTAGCAGCTCTTTTTTTGACTCAACCAAGACCTAGAAATTAAGGATGTATCCATCAATTTGGAAATGGTTCAACAAAAATCATGATATATAAATGTAAAGAAATACTATCATCCTGTAAGACATGATGAAAGTGATGGTTTCAGAGAAATATGAAAAAACTTGTGTGAGTTGATAAGCATAATCAGGAGAACAATTTATATGATTAACAACCCTGCTTTGAGGACAAAACAACTTTGAAAGATTTAAGAACTTTCTTTAGTCATTCCAGTCATGTTCAGCTTTTTGTGTTCCCATTTGGGGTTTCATGGCAGACCCTGGAATGGTTTGCCATTTCTTTCTCCAGCAAATTTTACAAATGAGGAAACTGAGGCATGTAGGGTTAAGTGACTTGCCCAAGGTTACACAGCTAATTGTCCAAGATTGGATTTGACTTCAGGTCTTCCTGATTCTAAATCCAGTGTTCTACCCACTGCATTATGTCGCTATCCCAATCAACACAAAAACCAACTACAATTGCAAAGGACTTATGATGAAATATGCTACCCTCCTCCTGACAGAGAGATGATGGATTCAGGGAGCAGACTGAGACACATATTTTTTGGATATGGTCAATTTGGGAATTTGTTTTGCTTGGCTGCTTATTTATCACAAGGATTTCCTTTTTCTTTTTCAATAGGGAGAGGCAGAGGTAGTAAAGAGAGAAAATGAATTTTTGTTAATTAAAAAAAGCTGAGCAGCTTGAGGGGAGGGTAGACTAGGATGGTCTGAAACCAAGGAGACCCAGTCAGGCTACAGTTGGCAGAAAAGAAAGAGGGACTAAATGGATGATCTGCAATGTTCTCCTCAAACACCAAGCTGAAGAGCCCTGGTATCAGCAAGGTAGAATTTATACTCCATGCTGACTGCTGAGAGTGAGCTAAGAGGGACTTGCAGTTTTCCTTAAACTCATTTCCCCTGCCCTGGGAAGATGACTCTATGAGCATTTTCCAGGGGGTTGATGACCACTGCCTTATGGGATTTCAAATGATTCATTGTTGGATTTTCCATGATCACTTTGCTCTTCTCCCTGAAGGGGTAGCTAAGTGGTACAGTGATAGAGCTCTGGCTCTGGAGTCAGGAGGACCTGAGTTCAAATCCAGCCTCAGATGCTAGCTGTGTGACCTAAGGCAAGCCATTTAACCCTGTTGGCCTCAATTCCTTAGCTGTAAAATAAGCTGGATTAGGACATAGCAACCATTTCAGTATCTCTGCTGAGACATCCCAAATGGGGTCATGAAGAGTTGGACACCTGTGTGACCCTGGGCAAGTCACTTAACCCTCATTGCCCAGCCCTTATGGCTCTTCTCTCTTGGAACCAATGCACAATATTGATTCTCAGTTGAGCAGGTAAGGGATTGAAGCAAAAGAGTTGGGCACAAATGAAAAACGACTGAAAAATTCTTCCAGAACTCTGGTTACTTGAGGGGGGAAGGTGGAGAGGAGCCTGCTGGGTTTTGCTGTTTTGGCCTGGAAACTGAGAACTTTGAGGTCTTCTAATAAGCTAGAGTAGGAGAGTCCAGAGCTGGGACTGGAATGAGGAGAGCTGAAGTCTAATGCAGTGGGGGAAACCAAAGCATCCGGTGAGGTTACCCCATCACCCACTTCTGTTTCAGTTTTAACTATTTGAAAGAAGATGTCCCAGATTGTGGCTCCCCATCCCATGGTCTTCCCATGGCTTGTAGGAAAAGAAGGAGTTTGGGGAGTCCATGGGACAATGAGCTTCACAGAAGGTGTGCTGGGGTCTTTTCCTGAAGCTTTGTCATGTTTAATAAACCACGTGGCCAAAAAGAAAAAAATTGGTTCTAGTGTGATAGCAACATAAAGCAGGTTTCTTATCTCTTCTGGTGTTTGGCAGTGTTTTGTCACCTACATTTGTAATTTGAGGAAATGCTAAATTTCAAAAAGGATTAATAAAAATGAAGGTGCCATGGGGTTTTTTTCCCCATCCAATTTCCCAGACGCTCTGAAATCTATGCATGGACTCTAGATGAAGAACTCTTGATTATAGAGAATCAAAATTGAGCTGGGGAGGGGGGGCAGCTGGGTGGCAGCTGGGTGGCTCAGTGGACAGAGAGCCAGTCCTAGAGACTGGAGGTCTTGGGTTCAAATTTGACCTCAGACATTTCCTAGCTGTATGACCCTGGGCAAGTCACTTAACCCCCATTGCCTAGCCCTTACCACTCTTCTGCCTTGGAGCCAATACTGATTCTAAGACGGAAGGTAAGGGCTTAAAAAAAAAATGGAGCCAGGAAATTTCTTAGGGGTTGGCTAGAGGCAGATATTTACATTTATTTTAATGCAAAATGAGCCATATTTCCTAATCTACCCTAGATTCCTTCAGCACTTGAATCAGCCAGGATTTCTTTCTTTTTTGAGGCTCTAACACTTTGGTGGGATTGGGCTATGGGCACTTTTAAGGGAAAAGGAGAATCTTTTGGGCATGTTGTATGTCCAAGGCTCTTTAATGGAACCTCTGGACTGGTGGCTGGAGTCGCACTCCACCTGGTGGGCAAAATGGAGAACGACACCCCTTTGCTCACTATTGGCAAAGTAGAACTGGCTTTCTGAAGACCCAGAGAAGGAAGGACCCAAGCCAGTGAGGGCTGCTGTGAAGGCATCTCCTTCTTTGTTGCAGGACCAATGCACCCGTCGAGCATGCAGCCCACACCCAGAGCATATATATTATCATCTCCATTTTACAGATGAGGAAACTGAGCCTCAGAGACACGAAATAAACGTGCCAACACTGGGACTGACTCCCCGGGAGTCTTTTGCCTCCAAGACCACTCTATTTCCCCATAGATCCTGCTTTCAGACATTCACATTACGTCTGCAAAACAAACATTCCATTCCAATGTGCCATTTCCTCTGTCTACAATAACTTTGCCTCCTTTTTTCATTCACCCAGCTTTTCTTCTTTGGGGATCTTGTGGACAACAACTCCAGTCCACCCCCCTTCCTTGTTCTTATCTTATCTTATAGCATGTGTGCATGCCAGCCCTTTAAGCTGTGCTTTAGCCTTAATTGTGTTATTGCATTTGCTTCTTCATGGCTTCTCCTGAACTCTCCCTCCTCTTTCTACTTTTTGGTCCTAGATTAGGTCTTCCATTTTTCATAAGCTCCATGTTTTGGTTGTTGGTTCTTTCAGTTGTGTCTGACTCTTCATGACCCCATTTGGAGTTTTCTTGGCAGAGATACTGGAGTGCTTTGCCATTTCCTTCTGAAGTTAATTTTACAAATGAAGGAACTGAGGCAAAGAGCTAGGAGATGTCTGAGGCTAGATTTGAATTCAAGTCTTCCTGAATCCAGATCCCTGTTGCTCTTCTATTCTCTATTTTTTCAGGGGGGGGGGGGGACTTGTGTTCTATTTATAGCATGTTTATTATTTTTATCCCCCCCTCCGTGTAGTCTCTCTCTCTCCTCTAGTCTTTCTTCCTTCCTTCCTTCCTTCCTTCCTTCCTTCCTTCCTTCCTTCCTTCCTTCCTTCCTTCCTTCCTTCCTTCCTTCCTTCCTTCCTTCCTTCCTTCCTTCCTTCCTTCCTTCCTTCCTTCCTTCCTTCCTTCTTTCTTTCTTTCTTTCTTTCTTTCTTTCTTTCTTTCTTTCTTTCTTTCTTTCTTTCTTCCTTTCTTTCTTTCTTTCTTTCTTTCTTTCTTTCTTTCTTTCTTTCTTTCTTTCTTTCTTTCTTTCTTTCTTTCTTTCTTTCTTTCTTTCTTTCTTTCTTTCTTTCTTTCTTTCTTTCTTTCTTTCTTTCTTTCTTTCTTTCTTTCTTTCTTTCTTTCTTTCTTTCTTTCTTTCTTTCTTTCTTTCTCTTCTTTCTTTCTTTCTTTCTTTCTTTCTTTCTTTCTTTCTTTCTTCTTTCTTTCTTTCTTTCTTTCTTTCTTCCTTCCTTTCTTCCTTCCTTCCTTTCTTTCTTTCTTTCTTTCTTTCTTTCTTTCTTTCTTTCTTTCTTTCTTTCTTTCTTTCTTTCTTTCTTTCTTTCTTTCTTTCTTTCTTTCTTTCTTTCTTTCTTTCTTTCTTTCTTTCTTTCTTTCTTTCTTTCTCTCTCTCTCTCTCTCTCTCTCTCTCTCTCTCTCTCTATCTTTTCTCTGTTTTTTCTGTCTGTCTGTCTCCCCCAGTTTCTCTGTCTTTGTCTTTGTCTCTCTTCATCTCTGTCTCTGTTTCTCTCTGTATTTCTGCCTCTCTCTCTCTGTCTCTCTCTCTGTCTCTCTCTCTGTCTCTCTCTGTCTCTCTCTCTGTCTCTCTCTGTCTCTCTCTCTGTCTCTCTCTCTGTCTCTCTCTCTGTCTCTCTCTGTCTCTCTTTCTGCCTCTCTCTCTCTCTCCTTTAATTTCCTTCTCTGAAGACTTCAGTTGCAGTCATCTCTTCTCAGTAAGAACTTTCGGTCTCATTTCCTCTGCAAGGGCTGCCATCTCCCAGCTTTTTCCTTGCTGCACCTCTTTTTGGGCCTTAACTAATTCATGTTTTCCTTTTCCCCCTTACCAGAATTTGAGATCTGTCTCCTTTATGCCCCCCACCCCTTTCTGAAGTTGCTTCTTATTGCCTTTCTTTCTTTTATGGCCCCAGCTGGTTGTGTTGCATTCACCTGAACAGATGTTACTGGCTCAGTTGTTTCTCTTCCCTCTTTCATTCTGGGCTCTTGAAGCTCTCTCGCCTGTGCCTACCTGCCTTTTAGCATGAAATGCTTTTTGGCAGTTTTCATATATACCTGATTTTTCAGCACAGAGGGTTCTGCAAGATTTGTTTTTTAATAGGAAGTTCTGCTGTGTCATTATTATCCATATCTAAAACATTTTCCTGACTGCAAATTCTGTTCAAAATATTTTGAGCTTCAACTTGTTGTTCAGTCACATCTGACTCTTTGTGATCCCATTTGAAGTTTTCTTAGCAAAGATACCAGAATGGTTTGTCATTTTCTTCTCCAGCTCATTTTACAGATGAAGAAACTGAGGCAAACAAGGTTTAGGGACTGGCCCATGGTCACACAGCTAGTAAGTGTCTAAGGCCAGATTTGAACTGAAGAAGAGGCTCACGTTCCATGAGCTTCATCTATATGATGTATTTGTTTGTTCTCCACTGGTTTCCCAATAAACCTTTCTCTGTACCTCAATGGAAAGCACCCGGCAGGTAGTTCTCTCTTTGCCTCCATTACCACAGAACTCTAGTCGCTCTTGTAATTCTCAAATCTGTCTGCTACTTTTATAGGAAGTATTACTATCTAGCAACATCTTTCAAGTCACAAGATAGTGAGGTCTTTGGTCTCAGCCTTCCAAGTGCAATCACTCCAAAATTCTCCCAGTTGTCCTGAGAGCCCGAGAGAGGGGCACAACTGATCAGGGGTACCAGTCTGTTTTCTCCTTACGCATTCTTCAGGAGAAATTTCATTTCTCTGCGGGTCTGAACCTCATGCCAAACTTCTTACTTCCCAAGTTCCAAAATCATTGCCAAAATAATGAGTGTAAATATGTCCCATGATACTCCAAACTCTCATTCATAATCATGGTCTGCATGCCTGCTCTCTTTCTGGGAAACTGAATTAGGTATCTTGGTGTCTGAATTTAGTTAGTATCTGGATTTTTAGGAGGTAGACACTTAGCAGGGTGCCCAACACATAAGAGGCACTCAGAAATTACTTGTTATGGGGCAGCTGGGTGCCTCCGTGGATAGAGGGGCAGGTCTGAGGCAGGAGGACCTGGGTTCAAATTTTACTTCATACACTTCCCTAGCTGTCTAACTCTGAGCAAGTCACTTCATCCCGTTGCCTAACCTTTATTACTCTTCTGCCTTGGAACAGACACCTACTATTGATTCTAAGGCAAAAAGGTTATTTTTTAATTACCTCCTGCCTGGACAGACTGGATTCTCATATTAAATCCTGACTTAAAGAGGCCCTCTAATTATTCCTCTTGCCTCCACAAAACTTCTCTCTCCCTTCTGGCCACTTCTCCTCCCATAGCCCTTTTGGAAGACAAACTGGACACATCAACCCTTGAAGTGTTCCTTCTTCCCCTCTCGTCCTTCTTTCTTCCACTGCTTTATCTTGTGTCATCTTTTACTTCCCATTCTTAAAAGTTCCTTGGCAGCTGACCACTGGCCTGCCATATTCCCTTCTGCTGCCATAGGAGAACAAATCATATCTCAGCAGATCCACAGTCTGGCCGGACATCTCTAACCAGTGTTGCCCTTCAGAGGCAGTATTCTCTCTCCAATAGACTCAGTTTAACTTGTGCCCATGCCACGTTGCCTCTCTTTTCCACCTCCTTCTCTCAGAGCTACCCATCTGAACCTTCATCCCATCTCTTCTGGGGCCATGGTATTTTCTTCAGAGCCCTCCTTGCTGGTAGGGGAAGCTCATTTTTTCTCCCCTGTGGAGTAGATGGAGCAGTTATTATCTCTGATTGATAGATAGAGAAGTTAGGGTACAGCAAGGGATTGTAACTTGCCTGATGCTGGGAAGTGAATTGAGAGCAGAACTGAGACTAAAACCCAGGTATCCCGACTCTTGGGTCCCGCCAGCTCACATTGCCTCGCTGAGTTTAAGATGTGGAACCTGATTTTAAGGAGTTTACAAGCCATAAAATATACGTATGCTGCTAAATGAAAACCAGCTCTCTGGGAGAAAAAAAAACGGAACAAAAATGTGGACCCACAAGATACTTTTATGTTTAATCAGCATTTATGGTCCTTATTTCCCTCAATTTCTTAAGCCTGGGCAGCCAGCCAAACAATACTTCAACCCGTGATTTCTAGCATTTGCAGATAACTGAGGTACAAAATGCTCCCACTGAAAATTTAACAACTGGCTTTTAGCAACTGGCTCCTGCACACCCTTGACTGTACCCCACTTCATAGCTCTTCATGGGTAGCACAGTGGAGTCAAACGTGGAGTCAGGAAGACTCATCCTCCAGAGTTCAAATCTGGCTGCAGGCACTAACTAGCTGTTTGATCTGGGCAAGTCACTTAATTTTGTTTGCCTCAATGTTCTCATCTGTAAAATGAGCTGGAGAAGGTCAAGGCAAATCACTCCAGTCTAAAATGGGGTCACAGAGTCAGGCATGACCGACACGATTGAACAACCACCAAATAATCCTTCTTAGTTCAGAAAACAGCATCGCCGTGTGTGAAACATTACAAGGTACTACAGGAACATTGTCTAACAGAGCAGCGAGGTTTCATGGTTTTGCAGGGGTGGAGGCTGGCGATGGGGACAAGTCGTTATGCAATAACATAGGATTGTGCAACAACATTAGATCTGGCCAGTTCAAACAGGACTGCGGCAGCTGGGGTCACCTTGAGTCACTGCCTGAACTTGGCCATTACTTTGCTCGGTTTCATTTCTCGCTGGGCTTCGGAGGCACTCGAGGAGCTTGTTAAATGAGCTGTCTGGGCTGGTAAATACAAATTTGCCCCTTTGAGGGGAGATTGCTCACTACAATGGGACCTAGATTTTAATATTGGATTTGGTGATTTGGGTGACTTTGGTGAGCTTCTTACCATCCCTGTCTCTTAAGTTTCTTGATTTATAAAACGAGAGACGAGGCTAAATGGTCTCTTGGGGCCCTTACAGCAGTCTGGTCCTACAGGATGTCTCTAAAGTCTTAGTACAGTTTGGGGAAGCTATTACATTTTCAGACTGGGGACACTCAGTGGGAACAAAAGCTTAATGCCTGGCTCTTCCCTCTCCCCACACTCACCAAAAGATTCTTCTCAGATGTCATGAAATGATTATTCAAATTTTTCTTATTGGTTATCACTGGAGGCTAACATGGAAGGCTGGGTAATCTGTGTAAAGATAACAGGAGAGCCCCTAGGGTTGGGCTTAACAGTCAGGAAGACCTCAGCTCTTGCCTGTGATGTCTATTAAATCTGTGAATTTTCTGAGCCCCAGCTTCCTGATCTGAAAGATGAGGATACCAGGATTTACATCAGAGAGTTGTCGTGAGACACAAATGAGACAATGTATGTGAAGGGCTCTGCAAACTTTAATGCCCATGATGGTAATAGTAAGCACTCATCACTCTGGCACTCCCAAGGCAGCAGTATAGAAAAGTCCCTCCATACAGGCATCTCCTTTCCTCCTTTCTCCCTCATCTGAGGTTTAGATTGGTTAACATTTAGCTGGTACACTGATTTCTTTCCCCCCCCTCAATTAACAAGCATTGATCTTTTTTCCTCCCTCTCATCCTTTTCCCACAATGGGAAAGAAAAAAGAAAAAAATTATTACAAATAGGCAGTTAGACCAAATAATTTCCTGTGTTGATCATGTCTAAAAATGACTGTCTTGCTCCAAATCTTGAATCCATCCATGTCTGTCAGGAAGTGGAGTCATGGCTGGTCATTGTGTTAATGAGAATTCCTAAGTCTTTCAAAGATGCTTATTATTGCCAATGTATAAAATTGTTCTCCAGGTTCTGCTTACTTAATTTTGTATCAGTTCATACAAGTCTTCTCAGGATTCTCTGAAATTGTCCTTTTGGTCATTTTGCATAATACAGTATACTATTATATTAATGTACTATAATTTGTTCAGCCATTCCTCAATTGATGGGTAGCCCCTTAGTTTCCAGTTCTTTGCCCCCACAAAAAGAGCTGCTATATTTTTGTACATAGTGGTTCTTTCCCCCTTTCTTTGTTCTCTTTGGGGTACAGGCCTAGTTCATGCTGTCCCTGCTACCCCTTGACTTCAATATTCTAGAATCTAGTTCCCCAAGGATATGATTGTTACTGTATGGTGAGAGATATTTAAAGTGATCACATTTTAACCTGGTTAGTATATGTAGGGTGGTAGGGATTAGAGTAGGGGATAGAAAAGAGAGGGAGATCAAAAAAGGGCGGGAAAGGAACTACTTGTACAAAATATTCATAGATGCTCTTTTTGTGATGACAAAGAACTCAAAACTAAAGGGATATCCATCACTTGGAATAGCTGAACAAATTGTGGCATGTGATATTGCTGGAATACTATTGTGCTATAAGAATGATTTCAGAAAGATCTGGAAAGACCTATATGAACTGATGTAGAGTGAAATATGCAGAACCAAGAAAAAAATGTATGCATTAGCAGCAATATTGTGGAATGATCAACTGTGATAGATTTAACTACTCTCAGCAATACAACAATCTAGGACAGTTCTGAGGGACTTGGAATGAAGAATGCTATTCACCTCCAGAGAAAGAACTGTGAGAATTGGAATGTAGATGAAAACATACAATTTTTCACTTGCTTATTTGGGTTTTGGTTTTGGAGTTTGGTTTTTATATGATTATTCATGTACAACAATGAACATTATGAAAATATGTTTTGCAGGATAATACATGTAGAATCCAGATTGAAATTGCTTGCCAACTCCAGGAGAGAGGAGGGAGGGAAGGGAAACAATTTTGATCATATAACAGGAAAACTTATGTGGACATCTTTTATTACATGTAATTGGTAAATAAATAAATAAATTGTGGAAGGAAGGAAGGAAGGAAGGAAGGAAGGAAGGAAGGAAGGAAGGAAGGAAGGAAGGAAATGGAGAAGATAGAGTATTGGATTTAGAATCAAGAAGACCTGGGTTCAAATTCTACTTCTGACACTAACTAAATTATCGTGGGCAAGTTATTTAGCCTGAGTCTAAAGCACTATATAAATATTGGTTGTTTGTGTGGATGATAATTTTAATAAAAGTGATTCTTGGTATAGTCCTTACATACTCTCCAGACTGAGTAGATGGGGCAGAGGCATTATTTGCTAGATGTGCTTAAAGGCTCCTTCCTAATGTACAGTAGAGCTAGAAAATTGGGAGGAAACTCAGTCAGTATAATTCAGGTAGGCAGCTATAGACTGGACATGACAATAGTCCTCATCATCTCTTCCATCTTCAGTATGGTTGTATGTGTCTATTGGTTCTAAAACAGCCTGAGCTGTGATGCTGGACCAATAGACTCAATCATGAACATTCCCGTTTACTACAGTGATGCAGACAGAGAAAGACTTAAGAGCAATACCCTAAGTAACTAGTCTCACACAGTGTTTCACTGCATTCCTTCCACATATTCGCTCCATAAGTTTTACTTACCACTACAGAGGTTTGGATAGAAATCAGCTGAATATTTGAAGTTGTAGAGAAGAGATCTCAATGAACATTTTCTGCTTCTTATTGAACGAGGACTTATTTCCTATCTCCCTTCCATAGAGTATTATCGATAAATGTGCATGCCAATGTTTTAAAAAATAAAGTACTTTTTCTAATTGTCTTTAGAAGAAGAAATTCTGCCCTGGAGTGAACATTTCTGAAACTCGCAGTCACTGAAACGTGGATTCCAAGTTTTAGTGATCCAATAAAGAAATTGCTCTCTCTTTAGAGGGTAATTGTGACTAGAACTACAGTGAATCATCTGAGGAACACATTTCTGTCCCCTTCATCAGGTAAGTCTAAATGATTCAACTCTACATAGTAACCAAAATGAGATGCAAAGCCACAGAATGAGACAGTCTTGGGGTGCATAAAACTCACAGATTCACTATGCTCAGACTTTATGGAGTTCTAGGTTTTACTCTGTTCTGGCCAGACTATACTCCAACTAAGGCATCTTGATCTATGGTTATTCCCCAGTTTTTTCCTTCCATTAATCCTAAATTAGTTTTCATGTTTCCTGAACAAACAGCTTTAGCCTCGGCTTCCCAACTATTCTTTGATTCAAGCATTTCTTAGCTAACTTGTCTTTTTAATTATTATTAATTTTGATCAAATCTTTCTTTTAAAATTTTTTAGAAATTTTCTCTTTTATTCCAGTAACAATTTTCCACACAAGTTTTTCCAGAGTTATATGATTGATGTTGTCTCCCTCCTGGAGCTGACAAACAATTGCACTAGGTTATAGAGATATTGTCACTGAAACCTATTTCCATATTATTCATTTTTGTAAAAGTAATCTTATAAAACCAAAACTCCAAATCATATACCCAAATAAACAAGTGATAAATCATATATTTTCTTCTACATTCCTACTCCCACAGTTCTTTTTCTGAAGGTGGATAGCATTCGTTTTCAGAAGTCCTCAGAATTGCCCTGGATCATTGTATTGCTATTAATAGCAAACTATCACATTTGATTGTCCCACAGTGTTTCACTTTCTGTGTATAGTGTTCTCC
This sequence comes from Monodelphis domestica, assembly GCF_027887165.1. Classification (NCBI taxonomy): domain Eukaryota; kingdom Metazoa; phylum Chordata; class Mammalia; order Didelphimorphia; family Didelphidae; genus Monodelphis; species Monodelphis domestica. The sequence goes on from NC_077230.1 coordinate 83,615,685, forward strand.
TGGTTCTGCTTATTTCACTCTGCATCAGTTCATGGAGGTCTTTTCACTAACTTGTCTTTGATAAGCAAATGTAACTTCCTTAATTGATGCCTCCAAACTAAAATTGTGAGGTTATATGACTGCTAGATTTCCTCATTAGCTTCCTTTCCTCTCTTCAGCCTCTCCCTACCCGTGTTTCCACCGCTTATCATTTTCTCACTCATATTTTCCACCCTAGGATCCTTTCTGTTGCCACAAGAGATCTCCCAGCGTTTCTCCTTACAATGGCAGCATCTGTAAAAATCTACATTTCTCACAAACGAGATCAGTTTTCAGGCTACATTCCAACAGGCAATAAAACAACCCACAAAAAGCCGGGGGAGAGGGTTAGGGTGTATTTCTTTTCAGTGACTATTAAAGCTACCTTGGAAGGGGAGCAGAGAGGAAGGGTGGATGTGGTTTTGCCCTTTACTCCCTATCATTGTTTATCTTTCTAGTTTTCAAGGCACGAGAACCAACCTGGAGGAGAGACACAAAGAGGGCTGGAGCCATGTTAGCCTTCTGGAGGGAGAAAAGAAGCCATATTGGGTCCCAGTAGCAATGACCCCTCCACAGAAGAAGAGGAATGGGAGCCCAAAGTCTGCCGGTGTGTGCGGAGACAAGGCAACTGGTTATCATTTCAATGTCATGACTGTGAAGGGTGCAAGGGGTTTTTCAGGTAGAGTGAATGTTCCCACGCTAATAACCATCTTTTTACCACCAACTTCCCTGAGACAGAAAGCACCAAGGTTCTGTTCTGGGCTGCTTACTGTGTGACTCATCTTTTAAGTGAGAATGATTTTATTTCATAAGAGTGAAGGTATAACGATAGACTAGATGTGAAAATGCTTTCAAAAATTAAAAGTTTAGAAACTAAAAAGTCTTCAGAGGCAGCAAAGTGGATAGAGTACTGGGCCTGGAGTTAGGATGGTCTGAGTTCAAAACCAGTCTCTGTTTACCTTCATTTCCTCATCTGTAAAATGGAGATATTAATTGTACCTACCTCAAAAGCTCTTGGAGGCTCAGAGGAGGCATTTGTACAGCACTTAGCAGGGTGCCTGGCACATAATGGGTTCTCTATAAACAAGATTATTATTAAATCTGGCCTCAGACACTTACTAGCTATGTGACTCTGGCAAATCACGTCACCTTTATCTGTCTCAGTTTCCTTAACTGTAAAACGAGGATAATAGTAGCACCTACTTTCTAGCATCGTTGTATCAAATGGGGCAATATTTATTTGTAAAGCACTTAGCACAAAGTAGCTACTTTTTTTAAACCCTTACCTTCCCCCTTAAAATCAATATTATGCATTGGAACTAAGGCGGAAGAGAGGTAAGGGTTAGGCAATGAGGTTAAATGACTTACCCAGGTCACATAGCTAGGAAGTGCCTGAGGCCAGATTTGAACCCAGGACTTCCCATCTCTGGGCCTGACTCTCATTCCACTGAGCCACCCAGCTGCCCCCACATAGTAACTACTTAATAGGTGCTTTCACCCTCCTTGAGAATCCCTGATTCTCCCAAAGGATCCTATACAGACCCCCTCAAGTATTGTAGTAATAATACTTGTGGGTTGGATTTCAATAAGAGAGCAAATTAACCTTGGGCTACTGAACAGAACCAGCAATTTTCTTTTCATCAGACCTGCTCTGTCCAAAAAATTCACAATGATTGTGAGAAGGCAGAGAGAAGAGACAAGAAAGAAGAAGGCAAGATTCACCCTTCCCCTCCCCTTCCATGGTAGTGTTAGTCTTCACTGCTTTTTTCACTAGAGGAATTCTTTTTTTCTTCCTAAAAGGATATTGCTCAGGAAATGTTTTCTCATCTTCTGGAAAGTTTGCTTCTAAAAATCTCACCCTTGGTACCTGCCCAAGGAATAGCCCCTCACCAGCTGAAGGTTTTGAACAGAGAAGTAATACTTTCAGATCTGTGCTTGAGGAATATGTCTTTGGCAGCAGGGCCTCAGATGGATTTAAAGGGGAGAGACTGGATGATGGGAGACCAATTAGGAGCTGTTGCTCTAGCCCACATAAGAGGTAAGGGGGATTTTAATTAGGGAGTGAGTTGTGTGAATAAAGAGAAGAAGATAGATGGATATGAGGACTATTGTTGAAACGAGAATCAGTTGGAGCAGTGAGAGAGAGAGAGAGAGAGAGAGAGAGAGAGAGAGAGAGAGAGAGAGAGAGAGAGAAAGAGAGAAAGAAAGAAAGAAGAAAGAAAGAAAGAAGAAGAGAAAGAAGAAAGAAAGAAAGGAAAGAAAGAAAGAAGAAAGAAAGAAAAGAAAGAAAGAAAGAGAAGAAAAGAAAGAAAGAAAGACAGAAAGAAAGAAGAAAAGGAAAGGAAAGAAAGAAAGAAAGAAAGAAAGAGAAGAAAGAAAGAAGAAGAAAGAAAGAAAGAAAGAGAGGAGGGAAGGAAGAAAGAAAGAAGAGGAGGGAAGGAAGGAAGGAAGGAGGAAACACATCCCAGTTGCCTTATTGTTGATTTTTTTTGGGAGCTTCCCATCACCTACAATCTTGTTCAAAGAGAGCTATGTTCCCACCAGCAGTAGCTGTCCAACTCATCGACTTCATTTTTTGAAACTCTCCTTTAATATTAATAGGAAAGGCATTGTGCTCTAAACTAAGTATGTGCTTCCTCATTATTTTTTCCTACATAAAGAGATAGCTATTCTGCCTATAAAATTAAGCCTTTATTTGGTTTTCTTGAATGATTCTTCCACCAGAGACTACTGGAGTGCCACAATGTGGGTTAAAGGAATTAAATTGGCCTCAGAAAAAGTCTGGCTTCTAGGTCCCTCGATTTGCATTTATCCAATTAACACCCCAAGGCTGGCAATTCACAGGACATTTCCTTTCTCTGATTAGAAACCTAGATTCTTGTGTCATGATAATTTGGAAATTAAAATCTTTCTTCTCCCCAATCAATGAACAAGTATTTTGAGTTTTTTGAATGTTTTATTTCCCTCCCTATTACAGGTAAAAACAATTTTTTAGCAATCATTGTTTAAAAAATTTGAGTTCCAAATTCTCTCCCATCTCTTGAGCCTCCATCATTCCATTCAGACTGGTAAGCAGTCTGATATAGATTTTACATATGCAATCATGTAAAACATTTTTTCATATTAGCTATTCTGTGGAAGAGATCACAAATAAAAAAGAAGGAAAATAAAATGTATGTTTCAGTCTGCATTCAGACTCCATCAGTTCTTTCTCAGAGAGCAGATGGTGTTTTTATCAGGAGTCCTCTGAGATTATCTTGGATCATGGCATTGCTGAGAATAACTAGATTATTCACAGTTGTGCATCAAGAAATGTTGCTGTCACTATGTACACTATGGTTTCTTCTCATTTCATTTTGCATCAGTTAATGCAAATCTTTTCCAGATTTTTCTGAAATCATCCTGCTTGTACAAGCATTTGATAAACACCTACTATGTGCCCCACACATAGTTCTGCTAGATGCTGGGGATACAAAGAAAGAAAGAATCCCTATTCTCAGGAAGCTTGCATTCTAATGAAGGGAGACAAGTAGATTTGTAAGTATGTATCAAATAAATGTAAAGAAAATAAATACAAAGTAGTTAGGATAGTCGGGAAGAAATGGTGTTAGCAGTTGTGGGAACTGGAAAAAAGCTTCCAAGAAAGTAATACTTAGGGCTTCCTCTTGAAGAAAGAAAAGGATTCTGTGAGGTAGCAATGGGGAGAGAGTGCTTTCTATGCACTGAAGACTCTGTACACTTCTAGTGCAATGCAAAGGCCCAGAATTAGAGATTAAATACCATGTTTGAGGACAAGAGAGATCCATGTTAGCGGGATCATAGAATGCAGGAGGCGCACAAATATCCAATGAGCCTGGAAAGAGAGGTTGGGGCCAATTTGCCAAGGGCTTTAAAAACTAAGCAGAAAAGTTTATGTTTTGCCCAGAGGCATTAAGAAGCCATGGGGTTTATTGAAGAGGGTGGTAATATAGTTAGAACTATGCTTCAGAGAAAAATCATCCTGGTGGCTCAATGGAGGATTGGTGAAGCTCAAGTAAGGGAGGCTGTAAAACTACTGCAATCATCTAGGTGAGGCATGAGGAGGGGCTTGAACTTGAGTCCTAGTTGGATAAGTTCAGAGACGTGGAAATGTGAGAGATGTTGTGTGACTATTGACCAGACTTGTAGGCTCAGAGAAACTTGTTGAGTTTGATAACAAGATCACAATCTGGAGACTAGAAAAATGGTGGGTTGGGAGGAAGAAGATAATGAGTTCTATTTGGATATGTGAGTTTTAAATGTCTTTGGGACAGATCTCCCATTTGAAATGTCCAATAGGCAGTTGGTGATGTAAGATCCAGCCAGAACAGAACTTTGGAGAATATACCCAGCATATGAGAATTTGATAAGCAGGCAAAAAAGACTGAGGAGACCAGAAAAGATCAATATTTCAAAAACTCATAGAGAAGAGATTATATGAGATGAGGCTGGTCAGTGGCATCAAATGCATCAAATGGGTTAAAAAGGATGACCGCCTAGAAAAAAGCCATCACCTCTGGCAATAAAGAGAACACTGGTAACTTCAGACGCTGCTTTTAGTTGAGTTATGAGGTTAGAAGCCAGATTGTAAAGTGGGGGAAGAAGCTGGTAATCAGCGAGAGTAAATAGATCAAAGGAATATTAGAAGGGGCAGCTAGGTGATTCAGTGGATTGAGAGTCAGGCCTAGAGATGGGAGGTCCTGGGTCCAAATGTGGCCTCAGATAATTCCTAACTGTGTGACCCTGGGCAAGTCACTTAACCTTCATTGCCTAGCCCTTACTATTCTTCAGCCTTGGAACCAATACTCAATATTGATTCTTTTTTTTTAATTTTATAGTATTTTATTTGATCATTTCCATGCATTTTTCATTAAAGACAAAAATCATTTTCTTTTCCTCCCTCCCACCCCCCGTGGCCGACGTGTGATTCCACTGGTATCATATGTGTTCTTGACTCGAACCCATTGCCATGTTGTTAGTATTTGCATCAGAGTTTTCACTCAGAGTCTTTCCTCTGTCATGTCCCCTCAGCCATTGTCTCAATATTGATTCTAAGATAAAAGGTAAGGGTTTTTTTTCTTTTTCAGAAAGAATATTAGAGAAAGAAATCTACAATAAAGATTAATCTCTTAACATATTATAACATGGGAATTTCAGAAGGCATGGTGGAAGGGGTGGACAAGCTTAGAGAGGGACCTGGATGAGGTAGTGTGGGGAATAAGAATGAAAGAATGAGAACTGGGGGGTTGAGAATAATTTGGTTAGTGATTCAGTAATACAGGCATAGGCAAGAGTTATAGGTGGTGAGAATTTGTTAGTCATAGTGGTAGTATTGGGTAACAGATGAAGAATAGTGCTCACAGTTGTTTTGTCCCCCCCCCAAGTCTTTCCTCCATTGCTTTCATTTCTTTCCTCTCATTTTAAGAAAGAGTGCTCTTATTTCATTGATACTCTCATGAATAAAAAAGCAACGCTTGCTTCATTTCTTCTAGGAATTTTAACTGATCTTTTGACCAAGATGTGTTTTCTTTGAGGTTGTTCCTGTAAGAGGACAAAAGTCTAATGAGTCTGGAAAGATAATCTGGGGCCAATTTGTGAAGGGTTTTAAAAACTTTACAGAAAAGTTTAAGGAAATGATGTCTCTTGGAATTATTATCCTCTGAGTTTGAGTCTTGAGCAGGCGTCTTTTTTGTGCTTATTATTCTTCCAGATTTGGGACCTTATTCCCAGGTTGGGAGCTTATTTTAGGGCTGTTCTTTGTACACTTACAGTAGAACTGTCATCGCTTTCCTTCTAGGATCAGAGCAATAGCACTGTAGCCCTTTTTTCTCTCTCAGACTTTGGCTCTGAGGTCCAGATTTAGAGCTCCTGGTCCTGTAACCCTTCTTCTCCCTGCCCCCTCCCCATTCCATCAGTTCCTACCATAATCATTTGCTTTTCATTTAGTTGTTTCAGATATATCCAACTCTTCCTTACCCCACTTTGGGTTTTCTTGGCAAAGATACTGGAGTAGTTTATCAATTCCTTTTCTAACTCTTTTTACAGCTGAGAAAACTGAAGCAAACAAGAGTTAGATGACTTTTCCAGGGTCACACAGCTAGTAAGTATCTGAGGCCAGATTTGAACTCAGGAAGCTGAGTCTTCCTGACTCCAGGCCCAGCACTCTATCCACTGCATCACCTCGCTGCCCTATAACATGTGCTCTTGTGATGGAAAGATGACTCACTCTAGTTTTTTCTTCTTAGCTTTCTAATCACGACTTGATCTGGCGCCTGTCTGAGATCTTTGCTGTAATAGTTGCCAGTGGATCCAAGCTGCACTGATTTCATCTTGGCTGGTCTCCTCCAAGCTGTCTCAGAGGGATGTTGCTCCAAACATGGAGCAAGGGCATAGAGGGATTATCTAGTAACTCCCTCCTGTTCCTCTGGTGTCTCATTTGATACAAGGTTTGGTCACTGCTCTGAACCCACTTTCTCCTCGGTTCTTCACCCCACTGATGCCCTTAAACAGGTCAGAGCCTCTGAATTTACCCTTCCAAAGGCTTTTGACCTATCTCATTCCCAATTCAGTATCATCTAGTGGAAAGTAAACAGGACTCGACTTTACCAATCTCACCTCTCCTGGCCCATGCTTTCTTAACTGCAGAATGCCTACCAGGCAGGAGCCCTGCGCTTTCACCCTAGCTCTGTCTCTTGCACCACCACCTCCTCCTCTGCCCTCCTCCCTCTCTCTTATTTTTCTGCTAGCTGTCTGAATGGGTATTGTGGACCAAGACAGAGGTGTGCGGTTATGGGGTCTGTAGCCTTAACACATCACTGTTTCCCACAATTGAAAGCTGGCTCAAAATCCCAGGCATACTCCAGCTGTTCCTTCAGCCTTGATGAAGGTTATTGATCTCTTAGCCTCTTCCCCACTCCACTGAGAGAGGAGAATCCTGCCATAGTAATTAATAGACAAATAGCTCAGAGTAGTGAAGGGTGGTGGGGGTAGGAGGGCTTTCTCTTCCATTTCCCCTGATAATTCTGCCATGCTCCCCAGCCCTTCCTGAGGAGCTCACGCGGAAGTGTCCCCTTCTGCCTAACCTGGGATTCAAGTTTAAGGTTTTCATCTGACCACTTCTTTACAAGAATATCTTTTCCCTACTAATATGCCCAGGCCTGGACAAAGGGAGAGAAGACTCTCCATCTCCATGGAAACATTGCCTCCAGGGCCATCCTCACAAGGAGATGGAAGATTGTTGCTTGGCAACGATTGGGAGTTGGGTGGGGTGGGGAGAAAGGGGAAGATAGCTTTGCTTGAAGAGACCTATCCTGGAGTGAATAGCTAAAGAAATCTCTGATGGATGGGGTCACAGAATATGGAACAAACTATTGCAAAAATGTGCCCATTTTCCTGGAAAAGTGGAATCTTTATGAAACTTATGAGTCAAACAATGAATCAGTGAATTAAAGAATGAAAGATTTGTTCTATGAGAGTAAAATGATTTTTTTCCTTCTTATTCTTCTTTTCTGGTTCCAGAGGGGAAGGAAATTCAGTGGTGAGAGCTAAAGTACTTCTTTTTCTTGCTTGTTTTTTCCTACAAAATAAATGAGATCAGCAGAGATAGAAGATAGACAAAATCTCTACTCAAATCTGAGCTAAGCCATTTACTAGCTATATGATGTTGGCCAAGTCTCGCTGTTGCCACCACACAGCTAAGCGATACAACCACCACCACAAACAACAAAAATTTGATTCAGTAACTCAGTCTGGCTGTATGCAACATTGTGCCCCCTCATTCAGACACTTCTCTGCCAGGAGGGTGTTGCCAAGACTGGCCGTTACCATTACTCAGGATTTGACTCTTCTAGTGATCTATTCATACATCATATAAGTTGTTCTCTTGGTTCTGCTTCCGTCATTCCATATCAGTTCAAATAAGTCTTGCCATATTTCTCTGGTCAAGTTAATTTCTTACCTTGTAATAAAAGGAACTCATCATTTGTGTGCTTTGCTTTGGAAGGAATGGACTGCCTTGGAAGGCAGGAAGTTCCTCCACACCTGAGGTCTTAGATGGATGCATTAGACTACCTGTTAGGTATGTGGTAAAAAAGATCCTCGTTTGTGTCAGGTTAGCTGTAGCTCATGACTTCTGATGACCTGTGAAGTCCCTTTTAGCTCTATGGTTCTAGAAAGTTCCTCTTTCTAATTATTGCCTTTTAGATTCTGCTATTATCCAGTTATGTTATATAGAAACATGTTTATATATCATATTTTCAATATGTAAATATGCATTACATATTATAGGATATATGGGAATATGCATTATATAGAAATGCATTTTATTTTTGAGGGTTTCTTTTGTAGCCTACAACTTTGCTGAAGTTGTTGCCTCAATTATAATCTTTGCTTGATTCCCTGAGATTTGCTATGTAATCCATCATATCAGCAGCAAATAGAAATAGTTTTTATCTCTAATTTGCCTATCTTTATGCCTTTAATTTCTTTCTCTTGTCTTAATGCTATTGCGAACATTCCCAAAATGATATCAAATAATATTGGGGAAGCTAAGCATCTGTGATGCATTCCCATCTTTATTGAAAATGAGCACCTAGGGGGCAGCTAGGTGGCTTAGTGAATTGAGAGCCAGGCCTAGAGACGGGAAGTCCTAGGTTCAAATCTGGTCTCAGACACTTCCCAGCTGTGTGACCCTGGGCAAGTCACTTGACCCCCATTGCCTAGCCCTTACCACTCTTTCTGCCTTGGAGCCAATATACACTATTGACTCCAAGATGGAAGGTAAAGGTTTTTAAGAAAGAAAGAGAGAGAGAGAGAGAGAGAGAGAGAGAGAGAGAGAGAGAGAGAGAGAGAGAGAGAGAGAGAAAGAGAGAAAGAGAAAGAGAGAAAGAAAAAGAAAGAAAGAGAGAGAGAAAGAAAGAAAGAAAGAGAGAAAGAAAGAAAGAAAGAAAGAAAGAAAGAAAGAAAGAAAGAAAGAAAGAAAGAAAGAAAGAAAGAAAGAAAGAAAGAAAGAAAGAAAGAAAGAAAGAAAGAAAGAAAGAAAGAAAGAAAGAAAGAAAGAGCACCTAAGTGATGGGTTTCTGTTATTGCAAGGTAAGACATTGTGGAGACTAGAAAAATATGGTAATCCTTATTTAATATGGTATTAACTATGGTAATCCTCATTTGAAATGATATGGAATGACGTGAGCACATATATCCTCATTGCATGAGATGCTTGCTTTTGACATTAGATATGCTTTTTATGATATAAAAAAGGTCCCTCTGTGCTGTGCCTTTGCTTTGGAGGGGTTTTTCTTTCTTTGTTTTAGCACAAATGAGTGTTCAAACTGAATCTTCAGGGAAAACCAAGGACTCTGAGAGCCTCATGTGAGGTGGGAGTACATTGCTGACAGCTTGGAAGACAGTCATTATAAAGATCAAAAAGTGGGAGATGGAGTCTTGTTTGTGCAAAACATTAAGGAGGCCAGAGTGGTGGGGTTGAGATGTGAGGAAGGGACTAATGGGAAGAAGTCAGGAAAAATAAGAAAGCGCCAGGTCGTGGAGATGTAAATGTCAAACAGAAGACTTTTTACTTGGCCATAGTAATTGACTAATAGGGAGCCACTGGGATTTATTGAATAAGGGAGAGGGTGGCATGATCAGACCTGCACTTTAGGAAATCACTGTACCTTCAGGAAAACCAGTGTTGTGACTGGGTAAAGCATGGCTTGGAGTGTGAGAGAGGCATGAGGCAGAGACCAAACAGGAAACTATTGCAAGTCTAGACAAGGTAATAAGGGTCTAAATTAGGGAAGAAGGATGTGAGGGTAGAAATGACAAGATTTGGCAACTGATTATAGTAGGGGCAGAAGCTAAGGCTCTGGGCCTGGGTGGCTAGAAGGATAATAGTATTCTAAATGGTAGTAGAGAAGTTCAGAAGAGGTCCAGATGTGTCCAGATAATAAATTCTGATTTGGAAATGTTGAGTTTCAGGCAACTGTGGAACAACCATTTGGAATTGCCCAATATATGGCTGGTGATGCATAATTAGGAGAGAAACTTGGACTGTATCTAATAGACTTGGGAATCACCTGTTGTTATTCAGCCATTTTTCAATCTGGCCCAACTTTTTGTGATCCCAGTTGGGGTTTTCTTGACAAAGATACTGGAGTGGTTTGCCATTTCCTTCTCCAATTCATTTGTCAGATGGGGAAACTGTGGCAAACAGGGTGAAGGGGCTTGCCCAGGGTCACACAGCTGGTTAGTGTTTGAGGTCAGATTTGAACGTGGGAAGAGGAGCCTTTCTGGTTCCTGATCTGGTGCTCTGTCCACTACACAACTTAACTGCCCTGGCATCACCTATGTGTTATGCATAATATTTATTATTATATAATAGTAATTATTATTATCAGCACATTTTGGTTGAAACCTGGTGAGGTCACCAAGGGAGAAAGTGTAGGGAGAGGAGGGAAGGTGGTCCAGGGCAAAAACTTGGGCTCCGCTCATAGTCAGCAGGAATGGCAAGAATGATAACTCAGTAGAGGAGACCTGGAAGGGCCATACTTTGCCCTTCTCATGGGTCCTGTCTTCCTCCAAACTCCTGTGAGGGAAGGGTCAGACTCCTCTCTTGGCAGAGTTATGCCAAAAGTTTTGCCCTGTCCTCCATGCCATTATCCATTTTTGTCCTCCCACCCCAACTCTTTTTGCCACAGATGAAAATATTCCAATGGTGGCTCTGCTGGGAAGGGTGGCTCTCTCTCTGGTTGATCAGGCCTTCCTGAGAGCCAGGACCACCAAGAGAACCAATGGAGAGGAGTCCAAATTTGCCCTTTCAGTCTGGTGCTAATCATGATACCACCTTGTCTTCCTCTTCCTACAGGCGAGTCATGAAGCGTAATGTGCGGCTGAGATGCCCCTTCCGAAAGGGCGCTTGTGAAATCACTCAGAAGACTCGGAGGCAGTGTCAGGCCTGCCGGCTTCGCAAGTGCCTGGATAGTGGAATGAGGAAGGAAAGTAAGGATTGGAACTGATAAAATGATGTGTGTGTGTGTGTGTGTGTGTGTGTGTGTGTGTGTGTGTGTGTGTGGTGAGAGAGAGAGAGAGAAAGAGAGACAGACCACAGACACAGACACAGACACAGAGAGAGAGACAGAGACAGAGAGAAAGAGGAAGAGACAGAGAGGAAGAAAGAGAGAGGACAAGAGAGAGAGAGAGAGAGAGAGAGAGAGAGAGAGAGAGAGAGAGAGAGAGAGAGAGAGAGAGAGAGAGAGAGAGGGACAGGGAGAGAGGGAGAAGGACAGGGAGAGAGAGAGAGAGAGAGAGAGAGAGAGAGAGAGAGAGAGAGAGGGAGAGAGAGAGGGAGAGAGAGAGGGAGAGAGAGAGAGGGAGAGAGAGAGAGAGGGAGAGAGAGAGGGAGAGAGAGAGAGAGAGAGAGAGAGAGAGAGAGAGAGAGGGAGAGGGAGAGAGAGAGAGAGAGAGGGAGAGAGAGGGACAGGGACAGGGAGAGAGGGAGAGGGACAGGGAGAGAGAGAGAGAGAGAGAGAGAGAGAGAGAGAGAGAGAGAGAGAGAGAGAGAGAGAGGGAGAGAGAGAGGGAGAGAGAGAGAGAGCATGTGCCTGTGCACATGGCTGTGTGAACATTCAAACAATCAGTATAAAAGCTTGTTCATCTTTGTATTTTCTATCACAGATTCATAAAGATTTGGCTGTTAGTTTGATAAAGTGTGGGAATCCCATCCAGGTGTCTAGGTTAGGTTACTAGCACAATTATGGAGGCAATCTTGTAGAAAATAATGAAAAGAGAGCTGAGAGGGAGGGGAATGAGATGTCTTGCACAGCTTGGTAACCAGGTCCACCATGGCACTCCCTGAATTATGCAATCTCGAGCAAATTGCTTCACCTCTCTAAGTTTCAGCTTCCTTATCTGCAAAATTAAGATACTGGACTAGAGCAAGGGGCTCTTGAAAAAAAAATCCACCCTCCAATGACATGTAAAAACAACTAAAAATTTTTTTTAAATTTTGAGTTCCAAATCTTCTCTCTCCTTTCACTACTCCCTTCCTGTGATGGTAAGCAATCTGCTTTACAGATTTTCCCTGTGGAATCATGTAAAGGATTTTTTTTTTCATTTTAGTCAGTTTATGGAAGAGATCTCAAACAAAAAAAAGAAGAAAGTGAATTATAGTGTGTTTTGGTCTGCATTCAGATGTTGTCAGTTTTTTCCCTGGAAGCAGATGGTATCTTTCAGCATGAGTCTTTGGAATTGCCTTGGATCACTTTATTGCTGAGAATAGCTAGGTCATTTGCCATTGTTCATCAAACAATATTGCTGTTATTGTGTACCATGTTCTCCTGGTTCAGCTTATTTCATGTCACATTGGTTCATGTAAGTTTAAAGTCATCCTGCTCCTCTTTTCTCACAGCCCAACAGTATTCCGTTACAATCATATACCACTACGCTTGTTCAGCCATTCCCCAACTGATGGTCATTCCCAAAATTTCCAATTCTTTGCTACCACAAAAAGAGATGCTATGTTTTTTAACAAATGGGTCCTTTCCCCTTTTTAAAACCTCTTTGGGATACAGACTCAGCAGTGATATTCCTGGATCAAAGGATCTGTACAGTTTTAGAGCCCTTTTGACATAATTCCAAATGAGCAAGAGACTCAACCATTTTTACATCATGGACTTTTTTGGGAGTCTGATAAAACCTGCGAATCCCTTCTCAGGACAATGTTTTTAATGCAGAAAATAAAATACACGGGTTTACAAAGAAACCAATTATGCTGTAATATAATTATCCAAATATTTAAAAAAACAAATATGTTTCCAAACCTCAGGTTAAGGACTCCTGAACTATAAATGATCTCAAGCCCCTTTCTATCAATATTCAATGGTAAAGATGATTCTACAACAAACTGGGAAATCAGCTTGGTTGTAAGTTGCCATTGACTTTTGCCTTTTAAAGATATCTTTGATGTTCATTAAAATTTTTTTAGAACAGAGGGGAGGGGAGCTTAGGGTACAAAGCTCAGGGCTCTGCATTCTGCTAAGGATCTGGTCTTCAATCCATTCCCTACCTACTGTTTCTCTTCCCTTTTTGTTCCATCTGCCTCCTTCCTCCCCTCCCATCCCCTTCTCTCTCCAGGACCCAGCTCATTTACTTGGATCTGTCTTACCTCTTGGGAGATAGGATAAAAACGGTTTGGGTGCCTAGACTACCAAGTTGCTGTCTGTGATACATGAAGCTTAGAGATCCAAAGAGTGTTTATGCTTCCCTTTTCTGATGATGAGTTGACAGGATGCAAAGGTTCCCTCCTAAAGAAGTTGGCCTCAGCCATATGATTATCCAAGCCCTAACCCCTGTTCTCAGTTGTTGTGGCAGGGCCTGACCTATCCTTCAACATATATTTCCATCTCTGCACCTCCAAATCAGCTCTTTAAAGAAGAGTTCCTGGGATTTTCTGAAAAACAAAACAAAACAAAACAAAACATGGTGCTGGTTAGTATATTCTATTCTCAATTAATGGATTGACTTCTTCTCCAGGGCCCATCAGTTGCTTTCAGTTGAGGGTTTCTAGTTCTCCCTGGATAAAAGGGGAGAATAGAAGAAGATATAATGCACTAGGAAGATAGCCAGATTTCATGGGGAAGGAAGAGGGCTGAGAGTCAAACAATGTGAAATCTTTAGGACACTTAAGATATATATATATACTCTCCTATACTCTCCCATTGCAGATTCATTTGTAACATTTGGGCACCTCCTCACATATGGATCCTTAGAAAGCTGTCCTTGGTGCGAGGCATTTTGTGGTTTGGTATCCATTCAAAACTATGCTAAAATTTAAGTTATTTGGAGAGACTGATTTTTAGGGTAAAAATATAAGCTTATTGATTATGTCAGGTTTATTGGTTAGGACAGCATCAAAATGGTTAGTGAGGTCTCCCTCCATGGCTCTCTTGTGACCAGGAATGGCCTGCTCTGGGTCTGGTAGTCTAATACATAGATTTTTAGGAGCTAATTTTTCAGCCCCTCTCTTGTACATCCTAAGACATCTTTAACTGGTGATAGTTAATTAAAAGGTGGTCTATCAACCTATTCATGCCTCCCTACCCCTAAAGGTGGACAGGTCAGAAAAGAACCTTTCTCTCCTTTATCTATTAACCAAATTCTGTTTAAAAATAAAGAAGACATTCCTTGGGATTTCCAAGGATGAAGAAAATGCAAAAAGCAACAGACTGAATGGAATCTCTGATTGAGATCCCAGACATTGGAATACATAGTAATTCTCCCTCTTACATAGGAATTAATACCATAAATGAAAAATAAGTTCTTACAACCATAGTTCACAAGCCCCCACCAATATGCTCATTTTAAATAGACCAACCAAAGAACCTATTACTTCAGAGAATAAGATTTTTAGTCAAAAAGCCCAGTAACATATGTGACTAGAAAGATTTCCCACATACATTCTCACAAAGTTGATGCCAACACACTTGTGACCAGGGAATACACTTAGCTAGACATACCCATAGAGAACATCAGTGACTAAAGATCCATAGCCAGAGAAAGTCATGGTTCTGATGATGCTTGTAGAGCCACTGATACCCCTGGTGATGTGTCATCAGACTGTTTTCTGCTCTCTTTCCATTGGTCTTTCTCACTGAGCTGTTACTGTTACTCTCTATTGGCCACTGTATGTCAGGTGGCTTCCTAACTGATCTGCTGCCTCTATGGGTTTTCAACTGACAGGTATATTCCCCCCCTCCCCCAGCTTCTGTGCTCCACTATCCTGACTCATCTCCCCAGAAGCAATCTTTACTTCTTTGGGCATATGAACTCCAGTTGTACCCAGTCATCTAGCTAAAGGAGCCTTTGGAAATTTCCTGTGTTTTTTTTTAAATAAATGAATTTATTTATTTATTTAATTTAGAATATTTTTCCATGGTTCTGTGATTCATGTTCTTTCCCTCACTTCCTCTCTCCCCTCTCCCAGAGCCAATGAGCAATTCCACTGGCTTTTACATGTCATTGTTCAAAACCCATTTCCATATTATTGATACTTATAGGATATTTCATGTTTTGAACACTACTTCTTCTGTTGTTACTTAGGGTCATATTAGTGATGGTCTAAAATTCTTCCAAACTCCTCTCATGTCCCTTGGTATGCATAATAATTAAAATGGGTTTGGCAAATATAAGAATTTTAAAAAGTTGTGGTCACCGTTTATAATAAATAAATGTTAAACCATGAGACTGTTAGTAGCTTTAGTAGTTTTATTACAGTAAAATAGTGATAGCAAGAGAGAGAAATGTAGGAAGGAGGTAGGAAATATTGCCTAGCTAAAAATACCCTAAGTAGGGTCCAAGTGCCTCTAGACTGCAAATGCAAATCTGAATGTGAATTTCACCAATCCACGAGTATCTCCAGCCAGGTGTTTTAATAACCGAGGATGGACGAAGAAGAGACTGAGCCTCAAAGGGCAGTTTCTCATACCAAGGAGGCCAGAATCTCACCCGAGTAAGTGTCCCTCTTCAGCCCAAGTCTCCAGCGCAGAAAACCGAGTCTTCATCAGAATCCAAAGTACAAATCAGGAAGCTGAAATCCGATGCTGCAAAAAAGCTCAACCACAAGGCAAAAGACCGCAGAAAAGAGCCTCCAGGGTCCCAGAGGCTTCAGCTTATATGCAGTTTTCTCCATCGATCAGTTCTCACATCTCAGGAATCAATCACAGTCTCCCAGTTTGCCTAATACTGCCCAGGGCAGGGCAGTGCTTGTGGTCTTTTAGGGCATGAGCTTCCTTTTCTAGAAAAAGGTTCTTACTAAGTGTTTATGCTAATGACTAATTAAGTGTAAAAGGCAGGGGACTCCCAAGTTCTTGATTGATTAAATTAAAATAAACAAAAGGAGTTTAAATTCTCTTTCACAGTTGCTAAGATCCCTTTAAATCAACTCATTGATTCCACTGGATAAAACTATAAAGGAGTTGAATGAAACTGGGATAAGGAACAGTCCAGACCCAGCAGATCTGGGCTCAGCAGTAAATGGCCAAAGTTCACAGATTTGCAGAAGTAAGGCAGAGGTTTGTGTAGGGTGAGACCCATGCTCCTTTTTGCTGAGCTAATCATGGGACTGTACTGAGTCTATAGGACTCAGAAAAACTTAATAGGGGAAAGCTAGATTGGCTTTGTAGATTGAGAACCAGACCCAGGGATGGGAGGTCCTGGGTTCAAATTTAGCCTTAGATACTTTCTAGCTGTGTGAACCTGGGCAAGTCACTTAACCCCCATTCCCTAGCTCTTACCACTCTTCTGCCTTGGAACCAACACACAGTATTAATTCTAAAATAGAAGGTAAGGGTTTAAAGGAAAGGAAAGGAAAACCTTGGAATTTCAACCCTATGCTGATTCAGAGTAGAGAATGCTTCAAGTTGGATACTAATAGAAGAGCTTCCTGGACACTTTCTCTTGAATTAAGTAGGCCCACCTATACCTTCTTCTCCTCAGGCCTCCATACTAAAGACTCTCTAGTTCAGAAGTTGAGGTCAATTGAATTAGTCTTCCCCCTTTGGAGTCCACAGACTTCCTGAGTCTAGAAGAGAGTGAGCTGGTGGTAATATGGCTTAGCCCACGTCTTCTTTCCTGTTCCTGGGACAGCCTGGGGAAAGGGGAATGAGTCTGGACTCAGTAGTTCAGGGCATTTGTTCCTGGTGGTTTTCAAAGTTTAAAAGAATCGGTTTTCTCTCAGCCAGCTCCTCCTCTCCTCTCTGTACAGTGATCATGTCTGATGCAGCCGTGGAGCAGCGGAGAGCCCTGATCAAGAGAAAGAAAAGAGAGCAGTTGGAGACCCAGGCTCCAGAAACCAAAGGGTTAACAGAGGAGCAGCAGCAGATGATCCTGGAGCTCATGGATGCTCAGATGAAAACCTTTGACAACACATTTTCCCATTTCAAGAATTTCAGGGTAGGAGAATTGGAAGTTTGATGCATGAAAATCACATCCTTCATAGTTCTGTTAGCAAACCTAGTTCCCCACCCTACAACCTGGGCAAGTGATATGGAACTGGTTGAAGTTGAAAATGGATTGAAAACCAAGAGACACTTCTCCCCTCCCCCCTCCTTCTCTAGGACTCCAGTCATATAATGTGCTTAATGTAACCCCAGGCTTAGGACCAGTTAGTCTGGGTAATCATAGCAAAGGATGGTCCAGAGTGACAAACCCATGTTCAGAAGCTTATCAATCTATCCCACTGTGGGGGCTTAGAAACTAGAAGTAAAGGGATCTTTTTTAAGCCCTTACCTTGCATTTTAGAACCGATACTATGGATTGTTTCCAAAGCAGAAGAGTGGTAAGGGCTAGGCAATTAGAATTAAGTGACTTGCCCAGGGTCACACAGCTAGGAAGTATCTGAGGCCAGATTTGAACCCAGGAGCTCCTATTTCCAAGCCTGGCTCTCAATCCACTGAGCCACTAGCTGCCCCCACCTTTTGTTTTAGTAAAGGGATCTTATAGACTGCATATAGTCCAATTTCCTCATTTTATAGATGATGAAAATGAGGCTCAAAGATGTAAAGTAATAATAATAACGGTAACTAGTATTGATTTAGAAAGCATTTTTCATGTTATCTCATTTGTTCTATACAAAAATTCTTGGAGGTAGGTGTTACTATTATCCCCATTTTACAGATAAGGAAATTGAGGCAGAGGTTGACTTGCTTAGGATCAGATAGGTAGTAAGTGTTCTAGGTTGGATTTGAACTCAGATCTTCCTGATTCTAAGTCATCTATAGACCCATATAGCTATTAGACACTGGGATTCAATTCCAGGGTTTTTTAGTCTCAGTCAAAAGCACTTTGGACTACACAATACTATCTTTTCCTTACACAGAAATATCTTCATACTACAGACCTGTAAAGATGTGGGGTATGTGCATATCCATCTAAAATAATCTTTGAACTAGCACTGACAGTCAAAGTGGTTGGTGCTATTTGCTTAATATGACTGATGGGCATAAATGTCCCTGTTCCCTTCCCTTTCTTCCCTTCCCTTCTGCTGTAACAATCTATTTCCCAGCTGCCAGAGGTACAGAACAGTGACCCTGAGATCCTCAAGTCCAAGTCCAAGTCCGAGGAAAACTCTGCCAAGTTGAGCAACATCACCAAAGAGCTCTGCCCCATCTCTCTACGACTGCAGGGTGAGGATGGCAGTGTCTGGAACTACAAGCCCCCAGCAGATGGGTCGGGGAAAGAGATCATTTCTTTGTTGCCCCACATGGCTGACATGTCAACCTACATGTTCAAAGGCATCATCAATTTTGCTAAAGTCATCTCCTATTTCCGGTAAGACACGGAGACCACTTGGGGAATGACAGTAAAGAAACAGGAAGAAAATGGCATCCGTCAGTTGGCCAACAAATATATATGTGTCAGGTGTGTAGGTGACATGCTAAGTTCTCAGGGAATCAGGAAGGGCAGAGATTAAAGGACTCTAAGGTGACCTTCGTTCCTCTGAAAGGGGGTGATGGATTGGTATCCCCAAGGCTCCCCCTGAGGTTCTTGGCCAGCCAGGATTCAGGTTTTCCCCATGAAGATGTGGGAACCTTGAGAGCACCCGCTGACACGTGTTTATTTCCAAAGTAGATTCCCCACCCATCAGAGCATAATGACAGGATGCTTCCTCTCTTGGGTCTCTGGGGTGGTAAGCAGGGCACATGGACCTTTTTCAGACCTTCCTGACTCCAGGGCCAGTGTGCTATCCACTGTGCCACCTAGTTGGAGGGGAAAGGGCTCTGTACAGTATGAGAGAAGGGTTTAACTAATCAGTAAACAATTGCTTTTGGGCCAGCTGTGTGGCACACTAGATTCAGAGCCAGAGAGGGGAGCCCCTGGGTTCAAATTTGACCTCAGACACTTCCTAGCTGTGTGACCTTGGGCAAGTCACTCAACATCCATTGCCTAGTTCTTATTGCTTTTCTGGCTTGGAACCAATACACTGTGTGGATTCTAAGACAGAAGGTAAGGGTTTAGAAAATAAAATAAACAATTTAGATAGCAAGTTCATCAGTGAAGCTTTTGTTACTCTCTAGCACCTGGGACAGCGCTCCGTGCCCTGCAGACACTGTGGAGCAACTAGCATGGAGCTCTTAACCTAGACTGAGACTCTGGGTTCTATGGCGGCTACAGAGAAGTGTGAGCCCCAAAGCCTACCTTCGGAGAGCTTAGAGTCTAGAACCGGGCATGCTAAGGGTAAACCCATAACAGTAATTCCTGAGTACTGAACAGCTGCGTTCTCCCTCCCTTCTCCCAGAGAATTGCCTATTGAGGACCAGATTTCTCTCTTGAAAGGGGCCACGTTTGAGCTGTGTCTGCTGCGCTTCAACACTGTGTTCAATGCGGAGACTGGGTCCTGGGAATGTGGCCGCCTTTCCTACTACTTAGATCCTGAAGGCACGTAATGGGGCTTCTCCTCGCTGATAGCAAGTGGCATAAAGCATAACTGGGGCCAGCGGCGAGAAAGGCACCCTCACAGGCTGAATGGGGGGCCTGCTGGAGGGGCTGTCGGGCAGAGGAGTCGCTCCCTTGGGTACAGTCATCAGCCATGCCTTCTGGAGCCAGAGGGGTGCTGGGAGAAAGCTCAAACTCGAGAGCTCCTTATTCAGTGATCATCGGAAGCGTTTACACTTTGGAGTTTGGCAAATGCTCCATATTAGGAAAAGTTTAATTTATTGTTTTGGTTTTCGTTCGACTTAAGAAAGTGCTGGAGAAAATGTTAACAATGTGGATTAAACTTAAAGGTGTGTCCTGGGCACATGCTTTCTTCTGGAGTGCCCCTGTGCTGCCACTGGCTGGCCAAAGCTCCCTATTTTAATTATTCTTGCTGTTAAGTTTGATCGTGTTATTAGTTTTGTGCTAAATTCGGCTGTTTTTACACTGGTGGAGGGTTGAAAATGCTTATGGGTTCATAGGATCTAGGGTTTGAGGGAACCTCAGCGGCCCTCTAGTCTGACTTTTCTTTTATAGAACAAAACTGAAGCCAGGGAGGTTGTGACTTACCCAAGGTCACACAGGCAGTGAGCATCATCTGAAGTAGGATGTGAACTAAGGTCCTCTAAATGCAAATATAAGGCCAGTCACCCCCCTCTACATTTTTGCACTTGGGGTGAAAATGCCTTTTGTCCCATCTTCATGCCCTATAACTTTGCATGAGTCCATCATCTCATGTCCTCCTTGTGTCTACCTGACTGACCTTCCTGGCTTCCTTTAAGCCCCCTCTTTTAAAACCCCACCTTTTATAGAAAGCCTTTCCCAATTGCTCTTAAATCCAGTGCCTTTCAAGCTAATTATTTCTTAATTTACCCTATATATAGCTTGATGATATATATATATATACATATATATTCATTATCTTCCCCCTTAAGATTATAGGCTTCATTTTTTGTAGGCTTCGTGAAAGCAGGAACTCTACCCCTAATTAAAAAAAAAAACACCCTTCCCTTCTGTCTTAGACTCAACACTACAAAAGGCAGCGAGGTGGCTTAGTAGCAAATCTGGCCTCAGACACCTCCTAGCTGTGTGACCCTGGGCAAGTCCCTTAGCTCTTACCACTCTTAATCCTTGGAACCAATGGTATTGATTCTAAGATGGAAGGTAAGGTTTAAAAAAAAAAGAATCAATACTGTGTATTGGTTCTAAGGCAGAAGAGCAGTAAGGATTAGGCAATGGGGGCTAAGTGACTTGCCCAGGGTCACACAGCTAGGAAGTATCTGAGGCCAGATTTGAACCTAGGACCTCCCTTCTTTAGACCTAGCTGCTTCCTTTCCTCTCTTTTTGAATCCTTAGGGCATAGCACAGTACTTGACTTATAGTGGATACTTAATAAAAGCTTATTGACTTATTGACCCCATTTCCAGGGGATTCTGGAAAGGGTGGAGAGGGAGAGTGGAAGGAAAGAGTTCACAACTCCAGATGTCAAAGTCTCTAGAGAAGAAGGTCCTTCTGCCTATGAGTGTGGAGATGCTGTGACAGTCTGGGCTCTCTGGGAAGCCTGAATCTTGGAAATAAAGTGCTCACTGGGTTCAATGGTCAGGCTGAATGAGTTATTGGAGAAGCTATGGGAAAGTGCTGGCAGCACCGGGCTCTCCCCTCTGCTCCCCCTCGCCCAGCCCTGGCACCTACCTTGGCTAACAGCCGCTCTCTTGCTGGCCTCTGTAGGGGCTTTGCAGCAACTTCTCCTAGAGCCTGTGCTGAAATTCCACTACATGTTGAAGAAGCTGCAACTGCACAGTGAGGAGTACGTGCTGATGCAGGCCATCTCCCTGTTCTCACCAGGTATGGTGGCCCAAGGCCATTCCCTCTCTGCCCTAGCTCAAATCACTCCTGGGCAGGTGAGAATATGGGGGCAACTGCCATTGAGCTCTTCAGGCAAGGGGCCTCTTTCCTACCTTTCAGCTCTCTCTGTCTCTGGCTTTCCCTTTCTCTTCATAAACACATATTATATAACATACGAAATACAAACATATGTAGGGATATATGCATATATAAGAGGATTGTCTCTCGAAATCTTTCCAGATCGATATAGATACAGATAGACCTAGAAAGAGGTAGATATATAGATATACATATATGATAAATCTATAAATGTATCATTTATAAAAATTTAATTATAATGATTACAATATGTACTTTTATTTATAAAATATAAAAGATAGACTTATCTATCTCTGCCCTCACCCCAACAATGCCCTACCCTAAAGCTAGCCACCCTCTCCACTGTGCTCTCTGGGATGCTTACTCTATAGGTAAAATGTTTGCTTTCATATTAAATCTTTTCCTTTCCCAATCTTTCCATCTTCTGGGAAAGAAAGAAAGAAAGAAGAAAGAAAGAAAGAAAGAAAGAAAGAAAGAAAGAAAGAAAGAAAGAAAGAAAGAAAGAAAGAAAGAAAGAAAGAAAGAAAGAAAGAAAGAAAGAAAGAAAGAAAGAAAGAAAGAAAGAAAGAAAGAAAGAGGAAAGAGAGAGAGAAAGAAAGAGAGATAGAGAAAGAAACAAAGAAAGGAAGGAAGGAAGGAAGATGCATAGATAGAAAGAAGCTAGCTAGCTAGAAAGAAAGATAGATAAACATAAGTGGATAGACAGACACAGACAGATGACTAGATAGAAAGATAGACACAGACAAATAGATATTATATAGATCTCTAAATAGATCTGTATCTCTACAGAGAGTTATAGAGAGATATATGTATTTTATGTATATGTATATATATATATATATGATATATATATATATATGAGAGAGAGTGTCCTATTATATGTTAGGACTGTCTATCTTTCTGGGCTCTTCTCTTCTCTCCCTCTTCTTCTCTCTACTATGTATATACTCAGAGACGCTTATTTATACACATACATACAAAATATTTGGGACTGTCTCTCTTGTTTCCTCTCTAACACACATATATACACGACTCTGCACTGCCTGGAGCCGAGCCCCCCCTATCGTACCACCATGGTGTTGGGGCTACCTGGAGTCCCCAGGGGTGCCCAAGATGAGAGAGCTTGGCTTTTCTGGGGCTTTTCTGGTTCTCCAGGAGAGGGAGTGAAGAGAGAGGTTCCCCTGGTCTTCCTTCCCTCAAAGAAGACTAGCAATGTGAGAGGGTGACTGGAGGCACAGTCTGCTGCTCTCCCTCTACGTTCTTGAACATCAAAGCCTGCCATTTCATCAGACAAAGTCAGAACAAAGTTGCTGGGCTTGGGGCAGGGAGACAGTTTCTCCATCTTAATGCCCCAGGGATCTGCTTTGCTCCTGCTCTTTCCTTAGACCGACCTGGTGTGGTCCAGCGTCGTGTGGTGGGTCAGCTGCAGGAGAGATTCACTGTGGCACTGAAAGCCTACATAGAATGCAAGCGGCCTCAGCCAGCTCACCGGTGAGTGGGGGCAGCCCCAAAGGCCCCCAGAGCCAGGGGCCAGGCTTCATTTTGGGGTAGTGGGTCTATGCACTGCTGCACGTTGGATGCTGTTTTCCATGTCCATGGCAGGTGGTTACTAGGGATTGCCTGGGAGAAATCAATCAAATAGAAAGCATTCATTAAGCACCTACTATGTGCCTGGCACTCTATTGGCCAC
The DNA here is from genome assembly GCF_027887165.1 of Monodelphis domestica. Classification (NCBI taxonomy): domain Eukaryota; kingdom Metazoa; phylum Chordata; class Mammalia; order Didelphimorphia; family Didelphidae; genus Monodelphis; species Monodelphis domestica. The sequence continues at coordinate 83,638,816 of NC_077230.1, forward strand.
TGCAAAGAATGAAACAATCCCTACTTTCTTTTTTCTTAAACCCTTACCTTTCATCTTAGAATTAATACTGTGTATTGGTTCCAAGGCAGAAGACTGGTAAGGGCTAGGCAATGGGGGTTAAGTGACTTGCCCAGGGTCACACAGCTTGGAGGTATCTGAGGCTAAATTTGAACCTAGAACCTCCCATCTCTAGGCTCCTGGCTTTCATTCCACTGAGCCATACAGCTGCCCCATGGAGGGATGGGTTTCTAAGTCTATATGCCTCTATATACATATACATATATATATGTGTATACATATGTGTGTTTATGTGCACATGTACACTAGTGTATATATACATATCTGTGTAAGCATGCATATGTACAGAATAAAGACAAAGGGGAGGGCTTGGCAGCAGTGTGAGATAGACTCAAGTGGCGGGAGCCTTGGGGTAGGGAGATGAGTCAGGAAGATGCTGCAAAAATCCAGGCGAGAGATGATGAAAGCTTGCACCAAGACAATAGCTGTGGGAATGAAGAGAATAGGGGAGTTATGTTTGGGATTTTTTTGGTTTGGTTTGGTTTCTTAATTTATTTTTTTTAAACCCTTACCTTCTGTCTTGGAGTCAATACTGTGTATTGGCTCCAAGGCAGAAGAGTGGTAAGGGCTAGGCAATGGGGGTCAAGTGACTTGCCCAGGGTCACACAGCTGGGAAGTGTCTGAGTCCAGATTTGAACCCAGGACCTCCCATCTCTAGGCCTGGTTCTCAATCCACTGAACCACCCAGCTGCCCCCCTTAATTTAATTTTTAAAAAATATAACCATGGAAAACCAAGGGAACTGCTTCAGACCAGCCAACTTTGCTGGTTCTCCTTCACTCATTGATGATTCCTTATTTCCATTTCTCAAATCCTCCCCATCCCAAACCACCCCCTTCCACTGTGCTCTCTGGAATGTCTCTTCTCTAGGTAATATGCTTTCTTTCATTCCTATCCCACTTCTTCCATCTTCTGGCTCTTCCTGGGACCTGGCTCCCTCCTGGTGACACAGACCCACTGGTGACCCTTTCTGGCAATGGTTGGACTTTCACCTATTTGCCACATATACCACCCACCAGAAACACACCCACTGGAAGAAGTCAGGAATTTGGTTCTCATTGTTGCATTCAGGATGTCTCTCTACTGCTATCACACAGTAACCTCTCCTCCTTTAAAGCTCACCCTGGCCAATTTTTGGGCAGCTAGGTGGCACATTGGTTAGAGTCAGGAAAAACACAAGTCTGACTTCAGACACCTACTGCTGTGTGACCTTGGGCAAGTCATAATACTGTTTGCCTCAGTTTCCTCATATGTAAAATGTGCCAAAGACAGACATGGCAAACCACTTCAGGATCTCTACCACAAGACCCCAAATGGAGTCACAAAGGATCAGACACAGCTGAAAAAATGATAACAACCCATATCTACTGTCCAGTTGGCATTCTAGAAAGTGCTGCCTCCCAGCCTCCATGATTCTCCTCTTCTTTCCTCAGTGCTCTCCTACCCAACTTCTGTCTTTACACTAGAGGACTTCCACATCCATATTTATAGTCCCTCAATCATTCTAACTTCCCAATTTCTTAACGCACTCCTTTCCCATGACCACAGTTACCCACAAAGATAGTTAGACCCTTGATCTTGCCATTATCCACAAGTTTTCTACATCTGTGCTCATGAATGTTGAGATTCCCTTCTCTGATCATAATCTGTTGTTGTTCACCTCTCCTCTCACCTTGTAACTACAAACCAAGTCCTTCATCCTCACTGGGACCCCCAGAACCCCCTGAGTTCTTTCCCAGGCCATCCCTACCACACTGGCTCCACATTCTCTCCTTCCTCATCTTGACCCTTAGTGAGTTGACTTGGCTCTATATTGTCTTCATCTGTTGAGCCCCTTGGCCCCTTTATTGTGCCAAAGATCTGGCCCTTCTAAATCATAACCTTTGATTGTTCCCACCCTCTGCTGCCTTCAGTGCTTCTCAAACACCTGGATAGGATCATGAAACCAGGCTGGCCAGATCCCCTGCAAACTTACATTATATAATGTCAACTGGGCTCTCATTGCATCAAGAGAATCCTCCCTAATTGATTCACTACCCCACTCACCATAGCAGCCTTCCCGATCTTTTTCTTCTTTCCTCAAGCTTCCCAAAGCTTTCCCTTCCTCCATTCTCTCAGTTGAGAATCTTACCTCATTTTTCACTGAAAAAATCAAGGCGATTCACTGAGAGCTTCTTCTTCTTCCCTCCTCAACTCATACAACTGAGATGATTTCCCAAACTCTCTCTTCCTTCATCCTTGTCTCAGAGGAAAAGATGGTCCCAAAGCAAAGCCCTCTTTTCTGGAGGAAGTGATCTTATCACATCCCATCTTTGCTGGCAGACTTTATCATTACCCTTTCTATCATCTCTACCTACTCTTCCATCTCTCCTTGTCTACTGGCTGCATCCCTATTGCATATGAACACGTCCCTATTGCCCCTCATCTTCTAACCCTCTCCTGATCTGTCCATCTGCACAGTTACCCTACATCTCTTTTCTCTTTAGTAACGAAACTCCTATCTACAGAAAGTACTTCGACTTCCGTTCCTCTCTAGACAAAGAGTCAGTAAGAGCCGAGTTAAAATCTGAGCTCGTTTTTGAGCTTTGTGACTGTGAGAAAAATCACTTAATGTCTGTTTGCCTCCATTTCTTCATCTGTAAAATGGGGACAATAACTTCACCTACGTCCCAGAGCTATAGTGAAGATTAAACTAGATAATATTGATAAAGCTCTTTGCAGAGCTTAAAGTGCCATATAAATGCCATATATTATTATTTCCTTAACTCTTTGTAATCTAGCTTCTGATCTCATCATTCAACTGAAATTGCTTTCCCCCAGGTTACTAGTGATCCCTTAATTGCCAAATCCCAAAAATTGCAAATCTTAATTGCCAAAATTGCCAAGTTTTCTCAATCTTCATCCTTCTTGACCTCTGCAAGCCTTCGCCACTGTCAATCACACTCTCCTTCTTGATACTCTCTTCTTTCTAGATTTTTCTTCATTTTTATTGTCATGCAAAATACACTTCCATATTGATAATCGTTGTAAGAGAAAACTCATACATTCTCAACTCTCCCTTCTCTCTTGCCCTCCATATCCAGTCTATTGTCAAGTCTTGTTGATTTTTCCTTTGTGAAATCTCTTATAGATGGCCCTTCTCTTCTCTGGCATTGCTACCACTCTGCAGGCTCTTATCACCCCAGGCCAGACTATTGTAGAAGCCAGCTGGTTGGCCATCCTGTCTCAAGCCTTCCCCACCTCCAGTTTATCCATCATTCAGCTGTCAAATCAACCATCTTAAAGCACATATACCTGAAGATATTATCCTTCCTTTTCAATGAACTCCAATCTATTGCCTTCAGGGTTAGATACAAATTCCTTTGTCATTAAAGTGCCAAGCTGGGCCTGGAGTCAGGAAGACCCACCTCTGGGAGTTCAAATCTGGCCTCAGACATTTACTAGTTGTATGACCCTGGGCAAATCACCTCACCTTGTTTGCCTCAGTTTCCTCATCTGTAAAATGAGCTGGAGAAGGCAATAGCAAACCACTCCACTATCTTTGCCAAGAAAACCCCAAATTGAGTCATGAAGAATTGGACATGACAGAAACAAGAGAGCATTCAATGCCCTCCACAACCTGACCTCCTACCTTTCCAAGATTCTTATCATTTTCTCCCATGTTCTCTTCAATCCAGTGACGTGGGCTTTCTTGCTGTTCCTTGCAGAAGGTGCTATTCCTCTTAACTCCAGGCACTTTCACTGGCTCTCCTTCCTATCTGGAATTCTCTCCTTTCTCATTTTTGCCTCCCTGACTTTTTTCTTTTCATTTTTCATTTTATATTTCACTTCTCCATGACTTTCTTCAAGTACTAGCTTCAAATCTTACCTTCTGCAAGAAGTCTTTCCTGATTACCCTCAATGCTAGTACCTTCCCTTCATCAATTACCTCCAGTTTACCCTTTATTTAGGCTGAGTGCATCTTGTTTTTATTTGTTTGCATGTTGTCTCTCCTATTAGACTGTATGTAGCACCTTGTGAACAGGGTCTTTTGTTGGCTTTCTTCAAATTGCCAGCAGGACTGAGTCTGACGTAGTAGGTGCTTAATAAATGTTGACATTGACCAACAAACAATTGGGAACCAAGAGTGTTGAAGGAGTTGAGGGAGCAGGGGAAACTAGGTTGGTTTGATGGACAGAGTTCGGGTTCAAATGGGACCTCAGGTATTTCCTGACTGAGTTACTCTGGGCAAGTCACTTCACTCAAATTGTCCAGCCCTTAGCGCTTTTCTGCCTTGGAAATGATGCTTCATCCCAATTCCAAGACAGAAAGTAAGAGTTAAAAAAAGAACCGAGGGAGCTGAACAAGGCACGAAGGATGTATGTGTGTTTTGTTGCTGCTGACGCAGCAGGAGATATGTGACTGATTTGTGAGATCCCTCACTTGCCTCACCTGTGCGGCTCATATTTCCCTTCTCTTCACGTGGAAGCCAATACTGAACAAGACCAGCCTAGAATCTGGCAGTAGACAGAAATGGAAAACAATTGGCTGAGTAGTAAGTGGAGATGGGGAACAAGTACAGTCCCTGGCAAAGACACAAACCGAACAAGATGAGAAGGTCTGATACCTACCGGTGTAAGTTTACTCAGCTGGGTCCCCATGTATTAGGTGACATACTATGGTATCATGGATGGAGAGCCGGACTGGAGCCAGGAAGAGCTAGGTTCAAATCTTGACTCAGACACTTACTAGCTGCGTGACTCTGGGAAAGTCACTGACCAGCTCCGGAGTGTCTTTGTCTATTAAAATCAGAGGATGGGACTCCGTGACATCTAAATAGGACCCTATTGGATCTGGTTTAGAGGTGACTCCAACACCAGCATTCTCAGTTCAGGCTCGCAGCTGGTAGGAAATAAGGTACTTGAAAGGCATTGAATGGTAAACCAAATGAAGTTAGGTGGCCTAACATTCTCCTCCCCCTCCCAAACTAAATATGGAAATGGCTTTGTCGTTAGGGCAGGATACGGCAAAGGACATGGTGGCTGACTCAAGTGGTCTTCAGAAATCCACGGAGTTCCGCAGCCCTAAATTCCAAGTGGCTGGGACTTTTTCTGCCCTTGGAGGACCAGATGCCAGCACAGCCAGGGCCATTGGGGTCCAAAGGGCAGCTGTGATATGAATCCAGCTCTTTCTTCACTGTCCACTGAAGCGGCAGCTTTAGAAAACAGGTCCAGCGATGGCTGTGGGTCTGTTATCTGCAGGACAGTTTTACCATATTTATTTAGACTTGGGCATCCTCACAGAGCTGGTGGGCCACCAGGTGATGGAACGTCTTGGCTGTGACAGCTTGTGAAGATGGCCAAGGTGGGGAGAGGGTGGGTGCGAGTGGCATTGGTAGAGGGAATGCTCACACGATGAAATCATACATCTGCAGAGAAAGATGATTGCAGACAGTTTGTAGACGCAGAGACCCACAGAACTTCCAAGGCTCAGGGCTTCTTTGCAGAGAGTGCTTTTATTTTATTTAATGTCTTGCTTATCATAATTTGTTGTTAGACCTTGATACAATCCCTCCCCAGAGTGTGTGCATCAGAGTCCTGAAATACTGGCTCAGTCAATGAGCCGGTGACATATTGTTTAGGGTCAGTGCCACATTTACATTTTTCTATACTTAAAATTTAGCCTTTACTTATCCACTTCCTGTGTTTTTTCCTTTTATCTCAAGTTAATTTGAGGCAGATGTTAGGTGCTAGCAAAAAATTGGGCAAGTGCTAAAAAGAGAACTAACAGCAGTGTGTGGAGGAAAGCACAAAATGACCAAAAATGATTATGATGTAAAAACAGAGGATCAGGTACAGCTGGGTGGCTCAGTGGATTGAGAGCCAGGCCTAGAGACAGGAGGTCCTAGGTTCAAATCTGGCCTCAGACTGTGTGACCCTGGGCAAGTCACTTAACCCCTATTGCCTAGCTCTTACCACTCTTCTGCCTTGGCTTGAATAAGCATCAATAAAGATTTTTTGTTTTTTTTTTAAGTGAAACAAGTGTTAAGGAGTCTTCATTCATTCGTCTGTTTGTTATTTGTGTAAATAAGGCACTAAATGGAAGTTTATTAAACTTAATCAAATATCTGAGTGTTGGGAAAACTGTGGTCATGCTAGTCCACTGATAAAGAAAGTGAATGATAGAACTAGGAGCAAACTTAAAAGGTTTTGTTCTTGTGGTTTAGTTATTTTTTAGTTGTGTCTGACTCTTCATGGCCCCTTTTGGAGTTTTCTTGGCAATGATACTGGAATTGTTTGCCATTTCTTTCTCCATCCCATTTGATAGATGAGGAAACTGAAGCAAACACAGTTAAGTGACTTGTCCAGGGTCACCTGGCTAGTCAATATCTGAGGCCAGATTTGAACTCAGGGCCCAGCTCTATCCACCACACCACCTAGCTGTCCTGGCATCAAATCTTAGAGACATCTACATTTTTAATTTTCCTTCTGGTCCCCTGTAAAGACTGCCTCTTCCTCTCACAGTGGTAGCATCAGGGAAGACCAAAGCTATAATGGACATTGTTTTGCCCTTATCAGGGCAGGACAAGGTGGGGATTGAGATGCTGTCTGTAGAGACTTCCAGGATCCAGTCCAGACCTTTTCCTGTGCCTTACCATGGTGTGGAGGTGACTTGGCAGTTAAGTCCAAGGAATGCAGGCTCAGCCAGACCTTATCAAGTCAGAACAGGTCCCGTGATGGACCGACTGTACTCCTGCCTTCCCTGGACCAGCTTTGCTCATCACCAGAGGCTCAGCCACAGCAGCTCACATGACCATCCACTATAATGAGGATGTGGTTAAAACCTGCATTAATGGCGAGTCTCCTCATGCAGATGAAACTACAGACTCTAGAAGTACTGAATTGTGGAGTTTTACTCTTAATTTAGTAGGTGCCCTCTGAACATTGTATCACACTGCTTCTCACAACCAAGCCTCTTGCCCAATTTCGATTCAGTTTCCAGTGACACGCCATGGCAAGCTTAGGTCAGTGATTGCCATGGATGTCCTGTGGCTGCGCCTTGGCTACTGCTCTAAGCTTAAAGAGTCTACCTAAGCTCCCCCTGAAGGAAAGGATGAGGGAGATCAGAAGCCGCACCCTGGCTTTGGATCCTTACTGGCTTGGGGACTTGCCTTTTTACAACTGGTGATGGGGTAGATTCAGTAATAAGCAACAGGAAGAGCCACACAGAGCCTCCCCTATGACTGGAGTTCTTAATCCAGTGACTCTAAACTACTGCTCAGAGCAAAGAAACCCACCTTTATAACATGTGTAGACCCCTAGGACAAAGGAACTCCACAGCATTTCCTAATTTCTTCATCTCTGCTTCCCTTCCTTTCCCTCTCCCTCTGCCCACCCTACAGTTTCCTGTTTCTGAAGATCATAGCCATCCTCACAGAGCTCCGAACCATCAATGCCCAGCACACCAAGCGGCTGCTGCAGATCGAAGACATCCATCCTTTTGCCACTCCTCTCATGCGGGAGTTACTCAACATAATGGACCGCTGAATAGTCAACTCACTTTGAAGGCTGCCCCGCAGCAAGCAGCCAGTATACCTCCAATGGCAAGTCCTCTGGCCGTTGGTCCTTGGATGGACAGAAACCAGAGAGAGCAGAGATCTCTCCATGCTCTGATTTGTAGGGTCCAGCTTTAACCTCTTGGATTTGCTCCAGTTCTTTTGGTACTCATTCCCATCTGACTTTCCTGGAGAGGAGAGGATGTTTCTTCCTGGCCTGTATTGCTACCATATCTTGATAGATAGTTGATAGATAATGATACACTTGGCAGAGTAACTCCCTGGCTTCTGGGAATTGTAGCAAGTGGGGAGCAGATTTTTTCTTCAGAAGAGATGCTGCTAAAGGAAAGTAATGAATGCTGGAGGGGATGTGGCAAAATTGGGACACTAATTCATTGCTGGTAGAGTTGTGAATTGTTCCAACCATTCTGGAAGGCAATTTGGAACTATGCCCAAAGGGCACTAAAAGACTGTCTGCCCTTTGACCCAGCCATAGCACTGCTGGGTTTGTACCCCAAAGAGATAATAAGGAAAAAGAGCTGTAGAAGAATATTCATAGCTGTGCTCTTTGTGGTGGCAAAAAATTGGAAAATGAGGGGATGCCCTTCAATTGGAGAATGGCTGAACAAATTGTGGTATATGTTGGTGATGGAATACTATTGTGCTCAAAGGAATAACAAAGTAGAGGAATTCCATGTGAACTGGAACAGCAAAGGGAGCAGAACCAGGAGAACACTGTACACAGAGACTGATACACTGTGGTATAATCAAATGTAATGGACTTCTCTACTAACAGCAATGCAATGATCCAGGACAGTTCTGAGGGATCTATGAGAAAGAACACTGTCCACATTCAGAGGAAGAACTGTGGGAGCAGAAACACAGAAGAAAAACAACTGCTTGATCACATGAGTTGATGGGGATATGATTGGGGATGTAGACTCTAAACAATCACCCTAATGTAAATATTAATAATATGGAAATAGTTCTTGATCAATGACACATGTAAAACCCAGTGGAATTGCTCATTGGCTATTGGATGGGGTTGGGAGGAGGGAAGGGAAAGAACATGAATCTTGTAACCATGGGAAAATATTCTAAATTAATTAATTAAATAAATAAATTTTAAAAAAATAAAAAGAAGAGGTGCTGTTGGTCCTAGGATGGAATTCCAGTGAGATATGGCAGCAGCGCTCTCCGAGAAAGGGATGGGCAGGCTTGAGGCTCAGTGGGTTGTCTGTGGGACTCCATCATCTTCCATGATCATTAGTAGCTCATTCATCTCTTCTCCTCTTCTTTTTCCTATTTCTTTCTCCATAAAGCCAGCTTCCATCTTCTATATCTGCTACTGTCTACTGGCCCAGATTATCCCACAACTACTCTGCATGTGAGCTCCTGGATTTGTGTGTGTAGGTGTGTGTGTGTATGTGCCCCATGCACATGCTCATGACAATTGTAATAGATGATGTTGGAGGGGGTATATTTGATTGATACTAGGTAATTAATAGATCAGGTAGTTATCTTCCTTTGTCTACTGTCCTCCCTTTATATCTCCTTTTCTCCCTCTTCCAGCCTCCTCTTCAGCCTCTCTCTTCTTCCCCTTTCCCCTTCTTCTTCATCCTCCTTCTAAGTAACTCAGTGTGAACTATGATGTTTCAGAGGAAATACTCTTTTCTCTTCTTTATCTCAAGTAGAGGTTTATTGGGGGAAAAACAGGAAAGACAGAGGATGAGGTAAGTGGGTTGGGATTTTCCCTACTATCTTCAGTGAGTCTTGGGTTGGAGGATATTGAGAGAAATGGCAATTCAGTCACTACCATGAAAGTCAGAGAGAGATATATGGACTATTGTCATTCCTCTTCCTTCAAATCAATCAGGACCACCTCCAACTTGACTACCCCAAGTCCCAGAGATAAACCCAGCTTCTTTCTTCAAAGTCACCACCATCAGCCAAAAGCCCAGAAAGATCACTCCCTTCTAAGGCAACTCATCCCCCTCTAATTGCTGGCAATCTAACTAGAATCTAGGTCCTCAGAATTTTCACCCACCCATCCTAGTTCTTTTTCAAGTGAGATGTCTGGAATTGTTTTCACATGACAGTCTTTCTGTAGAAATTGAATATTGGCCCATGCCCATTTCTTTGACACCCCAGGAAAGACTTTGAATTTTAAAAATGAGAAGAGTTTAATCTAAGATTGAAACTACAGCTTGCTTCTTCCCCTACCCTCTTCTTGAAGAAGAATGCAGGTGAAACCTTTTGTTGATCTGTAAACAAGCCTCTTAGGATAGTGGGATAGAGGAAAGATAGTAGGGTAAAGAAAAGTGGACATGTGCCCTCTGCTGCCATTCTAAAGGTCTTGTGACTTCTGGCTTCCAGAAGACCCTTGTCTCTTACCCTTCTGGACTCTCTGATATCCTGAAGACCTGCCAGAGGAACTATGGAGAGGGATCTCAAGAGGAGCAACAATTGGAGCACTGGTGGAAAGTGAGGGCTTTTTTTTCCCCCTGGCAATCTGGAAAGAGTAGGTACGCTTTTCTGTCTGGCTCTCCAAGGAGGCTTGCTAAGGGAACATCTGGCCACATGGAAGTCTTTTCTTTTACTGGCCCACTTTTTAAACTTACTTAGTAAATTATTATAAATTTAGATGCAGTCTCCAGAAAATTTTTAACCTTAACATTTCAAATACTTAAAGGCATCTATCACACTTTCCTTCATTGTATTCTCTTCTCCAAGCTATTGCCCTTGGATTCTTGGGTAGAAGGGTCTCCAGGCTCCTAACCCTCTGGCTGCCCTTCTGTGGGTGTTATTTAACTTTTCAGAGTCCTCATATATCTTCACTAATGTGTCTGTATCCTTGTATAGTTGGCAGGGGAGAGGGTGATGGAGAGTGCTCAGGTATGTATGCAATTGTTCATCTATTTAATCTAGATATGAGTCTACATAATGTTAAGAAAAGGGGTGCATATTGTTTAATCCATCACCTTCCATCTTAGAATCACTACTGTGTATTGAGCAGTAAGGTCTAAGCAATGAGGTTAAGTGACTTGCCCAGGGTCACACAGCTAGGAAACATCTGCGGCCTGAATTGAACCCAAGACCTCCCATCTCTAGACCTGAAAATATATCTACTGAGCCACCCAGCTGCCTGAGGAGTCTTCTCTTGCTAGGATGAGCAAAGGAGCTTCCTTCTTTGGGCTGCTTTGAATGAGGCATTAGCCTTTGTTGGCAAAAACAGATCTGCCCATAGGGAGCCTTTACCATGGTTCTTTCCCAAACTCCATAGCCAGGGTAGTGTGGAAGTGGCCCAGGACTGTCCCAGGCCATATAGGGTGAGGCTGGCTGCTCCACCACACCCAGACATGTTTGATATTCTCTACTGGCCCCTTGTGTAACCACCCAACATTCCACAAACTGAAAGGGTATTCCTTTGGTTCCAAGGGTTCTTTTTAACATCTAAACCCCCTTGTGAGACTTAGGGTTATTAGACATTCACAACTCAATGCTTCTCTATTTTAGCCAGGCTCCTTTGAACTGCAGTCTAAGACATCTGGCTAATCAAGGGAAGTGGGAATCCCAAGAGATCATGGAATATGGGGCACTGGCTGCCAACCTTAGGGTGCAAAAGGGCCGACTTCTTGGAAATTAAGAGTGACCCACATGTACAAATGCATAGATGGATATATTCCACACAGTTGGACAGTGTATTCCACCAATGGAACCCCCTTTAGATGGTGAGCTTCTTGACAAAAATTCTTTGCCTCTTTTTGTATCCTCAACACTTGCTATAGGGCATGGCACACAGTAAATGCTTAACGAATGCTTATTGACTGGCTAATTGACAATCTAGCCTTCTTTTTCTGTTGGTGTAAGAGCCACATTAGTTTGTCCTTTAGACAAGGCTCTAGATGCAGCTTTTCATCTCTCTAAACTACATTAAGGTTTCTTCCCTCTCTCTTTCTTTTTGTCTCTTGCCAAAAATGGACAGCTCTTTGTAGGTTATTAATCCTCCATCCACCTTTCACTAGGAGTAGTTCTTTCTCCATAGTTTATTTTCCAATGAAGCTAAGTCATAGCAGGAGCTCAGAAATGCACCAATCCTCACTTCCAGGCAATTGGAAGGGCACTTAGCTGTGCAGATTCTCAGGCAGAGAAGGCCTAATTCAGCCCCTTTGTTTGAAGGTCAGAAAGGTAACGTTACCTGTCCATGGTCAGCCTCACATTGAGATAGGGACGGTCAGGACTCGGGGGCAGCCTCCCCGGTGTGGTGGTTGCTGTTACCCTATTTTCCTTCTGAATCCCAACTACCTCGCAATATTGGACTTAGCCCTATGCATTGTCCCTGTTCACAAAAATCCAAACTTGCAGAATGTCTGGTAGAGATTATTTAGTGAAAAGCTGTCAATTTCAGAAAACTGAGAATTATTTCTATTGAATTCCCTGTACAAAGATTCATTCTTTCCCACTGGCTTACTCTCTTTTGCTCTTTCTAGTTTTCTTCCTTTTCCCCATTCTTAATCTCTGTGTGTTTACACACACACACACACACACACACACACACACACACACACACACACACGCATGCATGCACGCATGCACGCACGCACAAACACATGCATATATATGTCTTCCTTCACATTCCTTTCTAGATTGATGGAAGTCCCTTGCATTTCAGGGAGCAGAGGGTTTGTTTCACCTTGAATCAATGAAAGAGGCAGTGAGTACCTCAGTTGAACACTGAATTCTTCTTAACATCCCTTGAAAATAACAAACTTACACTATATACAAATTCTAAATACTTTTGGATTCAGCTGGTCGTGGGATACACAAAGGTGCCAGTTCTAATTATGGTGATGTGTGGCTTCTTCTGAGATTCCTTGATTTATGCTGATTTCTAGTTTACTTAGAAGGCAATTTCCTTTCAGAAAATTGATTTATGCAATCCAAAGTCACAAGAGACCAATTAGGAAACCAGAATGCCATTGGTTTCAAAAGACTATGATTTTTTTTTAATGAAAGGACTTATCATTCCTTTGGGATGGGAAGCTGTTGGCACCTTCTCTGAATCTTGGAATTTCAGAGAGTTGCCAATAGTACACCAAATCAAATTAGATAGTAGATTAGTAGGAAAAAACTAGAAGTCTAGATTTGGGTTCAAAAATCAATTTCATAACTATAAGATCAGGGAGGTGGACCCAGATAAAATTTATGTGTAAAGGCTGAGGGGGTTTTAAATAAAATCAATAAACAGTAAGTTTATACTATCTACCAGGCACTGTGCTAATCATGAAATATTTGAAAAGAGGTAAAAGATAGTCATAGTCCTCAAGGAGGTTACAATATAGTGGCAGAGACAGCATGCCAAAAAATTATTTAAAAAACAATCTATATCCAGGATAAATAGGAAATAATTAATAGATGGAATGCACTGGAATCAAGAGGGGCTAGGAAAGGCCTCCTGCAGGAGGTAGGATTTTAGTTGTAACTTAAAGGAAGGCAGAGAGTTCAACAGTTAGGGTAGAGGTGGAAGAGTTTTCCAGGCACAGGGGAGAGTAGTGACCATACTTCTGCCCAGATCATACCACCTTTTAAACACCCCAAACATGCATATCCCCAGAAATAGCTCTGAAAAGAGCAGCATGAAAAAGTCAAGAGCTCATACCTAGCCCCAGCTGAGCTGATCCCAACTTTAACATAAAGTTCAAAATAAAAGAAAAATAAGCTGGAAAATGAGTAAACAACTACAAAAATAAACTTGACTATAAAAAGCTAATATGGTGGCAGGGAAACCCAAAACACAAACTCAGAAGAAGACAATGTGAAACAGCTACAAGCAAAGCCTTAAAGAAAAAAAAATGCTAATTGGAACTAAGCCTAATAAGAATTCCTACAAGAGTTAAAGAAAGAGATAGAGGAGAAGATGGTGGAGTAGGGCAGGAAGCTTTCTTGCCTTCCTAAAACCCTCCATAAAGAACTAAAAATAATTCCGTAAAATCAACATTAAAAGTGGCAAAAAGATAGGCATCGGGAATGAAGCCGAACAGTTAAACACTAAGGAGAAAAGTCTCTAACTTTCCCAGCTTCAGTCCATAAAGCAGCCCCAGAGGGCAGGATCAGCAAATTCATCTTGCTTGCTGAGTTGAAAATCCCACTGTAATCTGAGTCCATAGGCAGAGGACCCTGAGAGTATCTGTGCTTGCTCTGGTCTTGGTTCTAGAATCAAGCTGGCCCATGGCTAGGGACTGAAGGAATGGACACCTCAGAGTCAGTGGGCACCATACCCTAAGAGCAAGAACTCAAGCCTCATTACTAACAAAGGAGGAACTTTGGAGGCTTGAAAATTGTGGGCTAGATACCTGTACTGTTGAGAGCTGTGGCAGTGGGGAGAGGAGGAATAAGGAAGAAATATGCACCTGTGAGTATATGTGCTGGGGGATTGGACCCCGTTCAGCTGTGGTTACTCCAACACACCCAGCCCAACTAAGCTAAATCCCATCAAAAGTCTCCAGAACTCAGGGAAGCTCAGGCTCCACACTTATCCTCATTGACTGCTAGACTTTAATCCAATTAAAAGCTTCCAGAGGACAGGGAAGCTCAAACCCCAACAACCCTCCACCAGAGACTACACCGAGAGATCTTCTGTTAAAGCTCCAAGAGGGGAGACTGACAGAAGCGCCCAAAACAAAAAAAAAAAGAGAGGAGCAAGAGCAGAGACAAATACGGGGAGTAAAGAAGGGGTGAATTTGAGCAAACAACAGAAAAAGAAGAAAGAAACTACAATAGACAGCTTCTACTCAGCAAACGGAACAGAGGGGGAGAGATCAGCAAACGATAAATCAGAAATCCCAGCGAATTGGATACAGGCTGTGGAAGAACTCAAAACACAATTAAGAGAGGCTGAAGACAATTGGGAAAAGAACTTAAAAATTAAGATAAGTCATCTGGAACAGAGGCACTTGAACTAAAACAAGAAAATAGTGTCTTGTAAGCCAAAATCAACCAGCTGGAAAATGAGGCAAAGGAGATGAAAGACGAGGTAAAAAGAATGTAAAATGACCTTCAAAGAAAATCAGACCAGAATGAAAAGGATGACCAAAAAGCCAGGGATGAAATCCAGTTTTTAAGAACCAGAATACAAAAACTGGAATTAAGTGACCTCACAAGGCAGCAGAACGCTATAAAACAAAACAAAAAGAATGAAAAAATTGAGGAAAATATGAAGCATCTCATTCACAAAACAGATGATTTAGAAAATAAAATTGAGGAAAATATGAAGCATCTCATTCACAAAACAGATGATTTAGAAAATCGTTCGAGAAGAGACAATTTAAGAGTCATTGGTCTACCAGAAGACCATGACAAAAGAAAAAGCCTGGACATAATACTACAGGAAATTATTCAGGAAAACTGCCCCAATATCCTAGAACAAGAGGGGAAAGTGGTGATTGAAAGAATTCACAGATCACCTCCGGTATTTAATCCCCAACTTAAAACACCCAGGAATATTATAGCCAAATTAAAAAAATTATCAGACCAAAGAAAAGATATTACAAGCTGCCAAGAAGAAGCCATTCAGATACCATGGCATTACAGTGAGGATAACACAGGATCTGGCTGCATCCACACTGAAGGACCGAAAGGCATGGAATATGATATATCCCAGAAAGCAAGGGAACTAGGTCTACAACCAAGGATCAAATACCCATCAAAACTGACTATATTCTTACAGGGGAACGTATGGCCATTCAACACAATAGAAGAATTCCAAGCATTCCTAAAGCAAAGACCAGACCTGAACAGAAAATTTGATGTCCAAGCACAGAACTCAAGAGAATCATCAAAAGATAATTAAAAAAGAGGGGGAAAAGAAAAACAAAACAACAACAACAACAAAATTTTTTAAGAGATTCAATAAGTTAAAATGATTTGTATCCCTATAAGAAAAGAGATCATTGGTAACTCTTAAAAACTGTTGCTATCACCTGGGCAGCTAGAAGAATTACACTTAGAGGAAACAGTGACAAACTGTATAGGATGAAAGGACAAGACATAAATAGGTATATAGATATATACATGAATAAATATGTATACGTGTGTGTGTCTGTGTGTATACAAAAAAATCAAGCCATTCTCCATTTCAAAAGTGGGCAAGGGACATGAATAGGTAGTTTTCAGTTAAAGAAATCAAAACTATTAATAAGCACATGAAAAAGTGCTCTAAATCTCTGATAATCAGAGAGATGCAAATCAAAACAACTCTGAGGTATCACCTCACAACTAGCAGATTGGACAACATGACAGCAAAGGAAAGTAATGAATGCTGGAGGGGATGTGGCAAAGTTGGGACATTAATTCATTGCTAGTGGAGTTGTGAATTGATCCAACCATTCTGGAGGGCAATTTGGAACTATGCCCAAAGGGTGAGAAAAGACTGTCTGCCCTTTGATCCAGCCATAGCACTGCTGGGTTTGTACCCCAAAGAGAAAATAAGGAAAAAGACTTGTACAAGAATATTCATAGCTGAGCTCTTTGTGGTGGCAAAAAAATTGGAAAATGAGGGGATGCCCTTCAATTGGGGAATGGCTGAACAAATTGTGGTATATGTTGGTGATGGAATACTATTGTGCTCAACGGAATAATAAAGTGGAGGAATTCCATGGAGACTGGAACGACCTCCAGGAAGTGATGCAGAGCGAAAGGAGCAGAACCAGGAGAATATTTTACACAGAGACTGATACACTGTGATACAATCAAATGTAATGGACTTCTCCATTAATGGCAATGCAATGTCCCTGAACAATCTGCAGGGATCTATGAGAAAAAACACTATCCGCAGAAGACAAACTGTGGGAGTAAAAACACCGAGGAAAGGCAACTGCTTGACTACAGAGGTGGAGGAGATATGATTGAGTAGAAATGCTAAATGAGCACCCTAATGCAAATACCAACAACAAGGAAATGGGTTCAGAGAAAGGACACATGTGATACCCAGTGGAATCACACGTCGGCTAGGGGAGGGATGATGGGAGGCGGGGGGGGGGGGGGAGGAAAAGAAAATGAGCTCTGTTTCCAATGAATAAAGTATGAAAATGACCAAATAAAATAACATTAAAAAAAAGAAAATAATATATTAAGATTAAAATTGGACAAGGAGAAACTAAAAATTTCCAAAGGCAAATAAGAAAGCAAAATCAAAAGATTGAAATAATAGAAGAGAATACAACACGTCTTATTACAAATATAAGTGATCTAGAAAATAGATCAAGAAAAGAGAATATGAGAATAGTCAGATTCTTAGAAAGTTACATAAAAAAGGGTTTAGGCACCATACTTCAAGAAATCATCATCTGTCCAGAAATCTTAGAAACAGAAGGTAAATCAAAATGGAAAGAATCCAGCAATCATTGCCTTACAGAGACCTAAAGATGAAAATGCATAGGAACATCATTACTAAGTTCCATAGCCCCAGATTAAGAAGAAAATACTATAAACAAGAAAAAAACAATTCAAATACTGTGAAGCTACAGTCAGAATAAAGAACTTACCAGTCAGAACATTAGAAGAATACAAGATATGGAATACAGTATTTCAAAGAGTAGAAGAACTAGGCTTACATCCAAGAATAACAGATCCAACAAAGATGAGCATAATTATAAAAGGGAAAAATGAATATTTAGTGAACTAAAAGAGTTTCAACTATTCTTGGAGAAGAACCCAGAACTCAGCAGAAAATGTCGTCTATAAGAAACATACAAAGGTAATTTAAGACTAATCATAAGCAACTCAAAGGGTCAAATTGTTAGATTCTGGTAAGAGAACATGTCATCTATGGTCCCTCAGAATGATATCTGTAGTATACCAGGAATATTAGCATATTGAAAGTATTATTGGTGAATTGATATTGTATCTTATGTGTGCATATATCAGACTCATGGTCATGTTACTTTTTGATTATTGTTTTTCCAAATCTTTAGTCCAAAGGACAGAAGAATTCCATAGCAGATTATTATTTGTCACAGGGTCCTAGCTCCCACCTTGTTACACCACATTCCATACCAAGTCACATGTTCCATTAACCTCCTCCTCTTTGATTACATGATTGTCAATTGAACCAATATAAAACCTACGCCACATCACTTGTTCATTAATTACCTCCCACTCCATATTCCTAAACTTTCCAATAAAAGTTCGGGGACACGTGCAAAATGGTCCTTTTTTTGAGAAGCATCACTGGAGAGTGCTGGATCCCACAGTTTTTAACTCTTTTTCTCTGAGTCTTTGTTCCTTTGTCTCTCTCACTCCATCTCTATAATCTCTTCATCCATTTCCCCTCAGTCTCCATTCTTCTTCTCAGGTGTCCACCCATGAAGAAATTAAGTAGGAACTGCAGGCAGTTCTAACAGTATCATTGCCTGGGTATTTTTTTCTTTTTTAGTTTTTAAAAAATTATTTTATTTGGTCATTTTCATACATTGTTCATTGGAAACAGATCATTTTATTTTCCTTTCCCCCCAACCCCCCAACACCCCTTCCCTAGCCAACGCGCGATTCGTCTGGGTATCACATGTATCCTTGCTCTGAACCCATTTCCTTGTTGTTGGTATTTGCATTAGGGTGCTCATTTAGCATCTCTCCTCGATCATGTCCCCTCAACCTCTGTAGTCAAGCAGTTGCTTTTCCCTGGTGTTTTTACTCCCTCAGTTTGTCCTCTGCTTGAGGATAGTTTTTTTTTTTTTCTCGTAGATCGCTGCAGGTTGTTCAGGGACATTGTAAAGCCATTACTGGAGAAGTCCATTACGTTCTCTTGTACAATGGTTGGATCAATTCACAACTCCACCAGCAATGCTTTAATGTCCCTACTTTGCCACATCCCCTCCATCAAAACTGACTATATTCTTACAGGGGAAAGTATGGTCATTCAACACAACAGAAGAGTTCCAAGCATCCATAAATAAAAGACCAGACCTGAACAGAAAATTTGATGTCCAATCACAGAACTCAAGAGAATCATTAAAAGGTAATTAAAAAAGAGGGGAAAAAACAAACAAACAAAACAACAACAAAAAATTTTTAAGAGACTCAATAAGTTAAAATGATATGTATCCCTATAAGAAAAGAGGTCATTGGTAACTCTTAAAAACTGTTGCTATCACCTGAGCAGCTAGAAGAATTACACTCAGAGGGAACAGTGACAAACTGTATAGGATGAAAGGACAAGACATAAATAGGTATATAGATATATGCATGCATAAATACATATACATGTATATGTATATATACACATGACTAAAGCTAAAAAAGAAAAGAGGTTATGACTAAAAGAAATGGGAAAAGAAACAAATGGGGGTAAATTTATATGTCACAAAGAAGCTCATGGTGGGAGGGGGGAGAACATCGATACACTGGAAGGGTAAAGAGGTTGGAGATAAGAAATTCTCAACTCTTACGTACTGTGAAACTGACCCTAAGAGGGAAGAACAATCCAATCTATTGGGAAGAGAATAGATTTGCGCCGTATAGGGGAGTAGAAGGGTAAAAAACAGACTGGTGGGGAGGGAAGCAGTACAAGGGAGGGAGAGGGAGGGGGGGAAATTTTAAAAAGACTACAGGGGAAAATAAGGGAGGGAATAAGAAGGGAGAGGGGGTAGAAAGGGAAGTAAAATAAGGGGGGAACAGGGGGGGGACTTACTATAAACAAACATTAGTATAGAAGGAAACAGTGAAAGAAGAAAAGGCAGGACCAGGAGTAGAAATCAAAATGCTGGGAAATACACAGCTAGTAATCATCACTCTGAATGTGAATGGAATGAACTCACCCATAAAACGCAAGCGAATAGCAGAGTGGATTAGAATCCAAAACCCTACCATATGCTGTCTGCAAGAAACACACATGAGGAAGGTAGATATGCATAGTGTGAAAGTAAGAGGATGGAGCCAAATCTATTGGGCATCAAATGATAAAAAGAAGGCAGGAGTAGCAATAATGATATCGGATAAATCCAAAGTAAAAATAAATCTAGTTAAAAGAGATATGGAAGGTAATTACATCCTGATAAAAGGCAGTATAGACAACGAGGAAATATCAGTACTCAATATGTATGCACCAAATGGCATCCAAATTTTTAAAGGAGAAACTAGAGGAGCTCAAGGATAAAATAGATAGAAAAACTATACTAGTAGGACATCTGAACCTTCCCCTATTCGAACTAGATAAATCAAATAAAAAAATAAACAAGAAAGAGATGAGAGAAGCAAATGAAATCTTAGAAAAATTAGAGTTAGTAGACATATGGAGAAAAATAAATAGGGACAAAAAGGAATATACCTTCTTTTCAGCAGTACATGGTACATTCACAAAAATTGACCATGTACTAGGGCACAAAATCATTGCAAACAAGTGCAAAAGGGCAGAAATAATAAATGCAACCTTCTGAGACCACAATGCAATAAAAATAATAATTAGTAAGGGTACATGGATAGATAAATCAAAAATTAATTGGAAATTAAACAATATGATTCTCCAAAACCAGCTAGTTAAAGAACAAATCATAGAAACAATTAATAACTTCATTGAAGAAAATGACAATGGTGAGACATCCTTTCAAAACCTATGGGATGCAGCCAAAGCAGTACTCAGGGGGAAATTTATATCCTTGAGTTCATATATAAACAAATTAAGAAGGGCAGAGGTCAATGAATTGGGCATGCAAATTAAAAAACTAGAAAGTGAACAAATTAAAAACCCTCAGATGAAGACTAAATTAGAGATCCTAAAAATCAAAGGAGAAATTAATAAAATTGAAAGTCAAAAGAACTGTTGATTTAATAAATAAGACTAGAAGCTGGTACTTTGAAAAAAGAAATAAAATAGACAAAGTACTAGTCAGTCTAATTAAAAAAAGGAAAGAAAAAAAAACCAAATTGACAGTATCCAAGATGAAAAGGGAGACCTCACCTCTAATGAAGAGGAAATCAAGGCAATCATTAAAAACTCCTATGCCCAATTATATGGCAAAAACATTACCTGGGTATTTTGAAGGGGTGTGTATGGATAAAGGTCAAGGGAATGTAATGGAGTGAGCTGAAATGGTAGGGGAAAGGGTGGAGCCAAGATAGCACCAGCAAAAGCTGAAAATACTCTGAGAATCCTCCCAAATAAATCTTAAAATACTACCTCAAAACGACAGATTTAAAAAAACTAACAAGACAGAGTGAGAGGGTTCTCCTACAGAAACAACTTGAAAGGTAGGCAGAGAGAATCGATTTTCACATGATAACGGGGAACTGGCATTAACAATGTACACAGAGGCTGACCACCCCCACCTACTGCACCAGTTTCTGAGTCTGGGCATAGGCTAACTATGGGATCCCAGGACCCTGCCTAAACCAACAACAGAGCACCCCACATCCAACCTTTGAAGTCCTAAGTTCTGGCTCCAGCCCACAGTGAGGCCCCAAAATTCTTGGTGTTTGGCCTGTTCAAGCATGTGCTGAAGTCCCTAATCTCAGGGCAAAATATTTCAAAGTGCTGAGTCCTGCAAGCCATTAGCAGAAGAAACAGAATCATCGATATTCAGAACTCATAAACAAAAAAGACTGAGAAAATGAGCAAAGAGTAAAAGAAACACCTAACCATAGAAAATTTCCATGGAAACAAAGAGCAAGGCATTCAGCAAGAGTTTGTGAGGTCCAAGCAACCGTGTGCAAAGCTTCCAAGAAAAATGGTCTCAAGTGCTGGAAGAAATAAAAAAAATTTTTTTAATCATATGAGAGTTGGAGAAAATGGGAAAAAGAAATGAAAATAATGCAAAAAGAAAATGACAGTTTAAAAAGTAAAATTGGTCAATTGGAAAAAGAGGCACACAAATACAATGAAGAAGAGTTCAGGAGCAGCTTGGTGGCTCAGTGGACTGAGAACCAGGCCTAGAGATGGGAGGTCTTAGGTTCAAATATTGCCTCAGACACTTCCTATCTGTGAGACCCTAGGAAAGCCACTTAACCCTTATTGCCTATCTCTTATCATTCTTCTGGCTTGGAACCATTACACAGTATTGATTCTAAGACATCTGTGTTTTTAAAAAGAAAGGAAAAGAGTTCCATGAAAAATACAATGGACCAAATGGAAAAGGAGGCCCAAAAGGTCATGGAAGAAAACCATTCTTTAAAAACTGGAATTGGGCAAAAAGAAGCTAATGACTTAATGTGACATCAAGAAACAGTAGAACAAAATCAAAGAATGAAAAAAAATAGAAGAAATTGAAAAAAAAAACTGACTGGGAAAATAGATCCAGGAGAGACAATCCAAGAATTATTGAACTATTGTAAAAGTTAAAATTAAACCTCAATAATGAATATTTTAAGGGATTTACTAATGATCATTAGGAATAAAGGAATAAAAGGGATACAAAATAAAGACCACATGCCCATGACTGATTAGCCATTTCAAAATCCCCACTAACTACCTCTATGCTTGCCAACAGGGCCAAAGAGCCCCAAGAGAACTGCCCACTTGCTAATATCCTCTGTCTACAGGAAGTATGTAACAAAGGAAGTCAGTGAGCTCCTGGGAAATGTAGTTCTTTTTTAGGGTAACAGATTTTCAATTATACATTACCCCCTGAGATCTGTGGAAAACTAAGCTCTCCAATGGATCTTGTAAACATGACCAACTTTTAAATTACAATAATTTGGGGATAAAAGGGAAAAGAATAAACCCATGATTGCTAGGTGCATTGACAAAAAACCAGTTGGGGGCAGTTCCCTTTGGCATAAGAGTATACATACAAAACAAATGCATTCAAGCCAACACAGTTCAGATTTCCACATCCCAAAGTTCACTCAGGATCTTCTGGCACAGTGCATTGTCTGTGTAGGCATCTTCATGGTGCCTTCTCTAAACAGTTCACTTTCTGGATTCAGGGAGGCAGCATGTTTCTTATCCTAAAATTACTCTCAAAAAGAACTTAAACTTTGCATTTAGAATAATAATACATCCTCCCGTGAAGAGGATATTGAAAAACACAGGGATCATTTAGGGATGCATGGCTGAGTTATAAGGTATATGAATCAATTGACAAGAGAAATCAAAAAACATGAAAAAATTCAAAAGAAAAAAGAAAAATTAATTTATGGGTTAAATA
This sequence comes from Monodelphis domestica, assembly GCF_027887165.1. Classification (NCBI taxonomy): domain Eukaryota; kingdom Metazoa; phylum Chordata; class Mammalia; order Didelphimorphia; family Didelphidae; genus Monodelphis; species Monodelphis domestica. The sequence continues at coordinate 83,661,564 of NC_077230.1, forward strand.
TAGACTATCAAAGTCTGATGTGTAAAAATTTAAAGTAAAGGAAAATAATCCTATATCAGGTCCTTGAATCAGGGCCCAATTAAAGTGATTTAAGCAATTATGCACTTACCCAATCAGTAGCCAGGACTATAGAAAGTTTGCCACACTATGAAAGACAGAAAAGGGACTAGATTATAGGAGCAAAGTAGGAGCTAAATTTTAGATACTTGGTAGAATGTGGGACAAGGAAGACCTGCCTTTGATATATGTCAAAATAGCTGCAACCTTGAACCCCAAACAAGTTCAAGTCCTTTTGTCTTGGCTGAAAATTTCATCAATCCCATTGGGATTGATTGATCTCTTTGACCTTGTGCTCTATGGACATTATGCAGTTTAGCTTTGTGCTTCTTTGGCACTATGCAATGGCTATTTTTGTCTTCCCTTCTCCTGGAATCAGACAAAATCATTAAGCAAAGCCCCACATTTTTTAAAAACAATCAATATGATTATTTTTAGTCTAAAGCTTTTTGGGTATGCATTAATATTATAACAACTGTATTTTAAACTTATATTACTTCAAAATCAAAAGTAATTAAAGAAAAATCTTCTCAGTACTGTTGACATATGCTTCAAATATAAAAAGGAGAGAAAAAATAAAACTCAGATACTATATTGCACATTCAAGGAAAAACAATAATAAAAAATGTTTTACAAATAAAAAATATATAGTCTACAATCAATGACACACTGTGTTAGCCAATGAGAGGCAGAATACAAAGGTTTCTCACCAAAAAATGAGATCCATTTCCTTTTTACTTAATCACTGTGTGAGTACAAATGATTTTCAAAACAAGACAGTAATACAGTAGACAATGCACATTCAAATAAGTACCAAAGTCCCCCCAAATCATAATATCCCAGTTAATTACAATAGCAAACAAACCCACTATCATATTTCATATAAGTTGCTGTATGACATTAAAAAAAAACCCTATGAACTGATGCATATTTGTCACAATTTTTATAGATGTAGCAAATCTTTCAATCTTGTCAAATATATTTTTAAACAAAGTAAAAATTATTTGGGTCTAGAACATCACCAAGAAATCTAGATTGTTCTGGTGGAAGTAAATTAAACTGAAGAGTTTTGCAGAAGCTCTTTTTTGCTTCCTGCTTCATAGAAACACCTTGTTAGGAACATTTCTTTGTTTCTCTACCTTTAATACAACATTCTTTATAATATAAACATAAAAAAATCATTCATTCAGAAACCACTAGTTAATTAAAATTACTTTGGAAGAAATAGAGTTACCATTTAAAGTCTTAGTTCATTAAATTCTCCAAAGATCTTTAGCCAGGTTGAGTCCCTCCATCATCTATGTGACGATTAACAAATGAAAAATGGGGGGAAAAGCTGTTAATGGGCTTTTACAATATTTTACAATATTTTGTTCAGTAGTCATAGGGGAAAGGTAGCAGAATATATCTAATAGTTAAAACACAGTAGATTAAAATGATTCAGTGTAACAGAATAGTATTGATCAGATTAATATATGAACTTAAAACAACAAAATTAAATCTTAAAGCAGACAATCAGAAAAATACAATAAAATATAGAGACTTTCATAAAACAATGGAGTCTGAAAAGGCTTAAAAGTTTCACCTCTTTAAAGTTCCTTTCTCTATCTGCTCTGATTCCTTTTTTCAGAGATCTGGAATTTCTCATATGGAGGGAAAACATGGTTTGGGGAATCTCAAACTGAATGAACCTTAGAGACTGGGCAGGCCTAACTGGCAAAGAGTTGTAGGGAGATAAATTCCTCCTCTGAATCTCAGGCAAGATAATTGAAAGGATTGGTGCAATTATGAATGGTAGAAGCTATTTGAAATAGGTAATGCATTGCTCTTTCACAGAATATGCCATGCTTGTAATTTACTTCCTGTTTGGAAGAGTAACTTCCTTCTTCCATTCCACCCCCCAATCCCCCACCCCCAAGATCCCCTGCCACATTGAGGCTAATTATTGCCTAGGGAAAGCACACCCAGGTCTTTTTACCACCTGCTTGGAGAATGGCTCTAAGGACTCCCATTTTCTTGGCGGCAGCAATCAGCAGCACCAAAAAGATCAGCAACAGGGGAAGCTACCAGGGTTGGGACCTGGGGCTGGGGCAGGAGCAGGAGCAGGAGCAGGAGCAGGAGCAGGAGCAATTGGGATCAAGAAGGTCAGGAGTTGATGGCTGGGACAACCCAGGAGGCTAGATTGGCAGCAGTATCAGCAATGTCAGAGGAAGCATCAAGGGACTGAGGAACATAGGCTCAAGCATATGGGTGAGAGAAGTGACTTATCTCCTCTTCACCAAGAGTCTGCCAGCTAAAAATAGCCTGGCCTGTAGGGAGAGAAACCAGGCAAAAAGTAGGGAAAGAAAAAGGCAGCAGCTCCAAAGAGAGTTCGGAGGACTCTCAGAGTTTGCAAGGATGGGTGGGTGGGTGGGATGGGCAAAAAGCCTTGGCAGGAGAAACGTGGATTAAAAAAATTTATTTAGGCTATCTTTAAAAAATTGAGATTTTTTTCTCCATCTTCTGGTTGCCACGAATGTAAAAGTTAAAATTAAATCTCAATAACAAAAATATTACATTTTAAGGAATTTATTAATGATCATTAGAAATAAAGGCATAAAAGGGATACAAAATAAAGGCCATGTGCCCATGTGCTGATTAGCCACTTCAAAATCCCCACTCACCACCACCATGTTCACCAACAGGGCCAAAGAACCCCAAGAGGACCACCCACTTGCTAATATTCTTTGTCTACAGGAAGTTCATAATGACAGGAAGTCAGTGGGCTCCAGGGAAATGTAGTTCTTTTTTAGGATAACAGATTTTCAATTATATACAACCTAAATAAAAAAATTCTAGACATCATTTTACAAGAAATCATCAAAGAAATCTGCCCTGATATAGAAGAGGGTAAAATAGAAATTGAAAGAATCCACAGATCACCTCCTGTAATAATTTCTTAACTGACAATTCCCAGAAATGTTATAGACAACTTCAAGGGCTCCCAGGTCAAAGAGAAAATACTGCAAGCAGCTAGAAAGAAATAATTTAAATATCAGAGCCCCTATTAGGATTACAAAGGATCTCCAGTAGCTGGTGCTGGTCCAGTCACCCCCAAGACCTGTTGCTAGGTGGGGGCCTGCCTTGACTATCAAATGATGCCTTGTGTTCCATTTCCACCCTTGGTGCAATAGATCTTTGACATCAACCTTGTTTTGGTTTCAAAAGTTATTTCATCCCTACGGTCCTCCAGAATTCATTTTGAGTTGTTATGTCATAATTGTTTGGAGGGTAATTTGGTAGAAATCAAGTGGGTCTGGGTATCTTCTCTGCCATCTTGACTTAATTCCTGAGATTAGACAGTTTAGTTCAAAATCTAACTCAACAGATTCCTTTAAAATTAGTTTGGAGCAGGTAGGTATTAATGACTCCATGAATTAGGAAATACTTGATTCAAAAGACTGAAACAAACTAAAAAATGTTAGTTGTCCTCTACCCAAAACGAATAAACAAACTAGACCTGAAAAACAACTCAAGAGAAAATTTAGGATAACAGTGCTACCAGGAAAACTTGGCCATAAAAAAAAAAGCTTATTTTAAAAAAGCTAAATTTTAAGAAATCATGAATGAAAACTGTTGGATACTTTTAGAATTAAAGGACAAAATGAAAATAGAGAGACTATGCTAGCCATCTCCTGAAAGAAATACCAAAATGAAAACTTTTACAAACATCAATGTCCAAGTCAAGAGTTTCCAGGTTAAAAAAAAATTTTTTTTCTGAAAACCACCAGAAATAATTCAAGTATCAAGGGATTGCAGTTAGGATCACAAAAGACCTGGAAAAAGCAACAAAAAAGTGGAGGTCAACTTAGGATGTGATATTTAGAAGATAAAGGTTTACAACCAAGAACCTAAGCAGGTGTCAAAACTGAATATAATTCAAGAGGAATCTTGAAATAATATCCTTTCCTAAGTATTTCTGATTAAGAGATGAGAGCTTAGTAGGTACTTAGAAATGCCAACAGAAAAGTCAAGAGAAACACAGAAAGGAAAACTCAGTTGAGCAATTGAAAGGGATGACATGATGATGAAAGGCTTATGCTCTACTGTTGGGAGAAGAAAAAAAAAACTGTCCCCTAAGAATTGAAATATATTCAAGGATCACAGAGGAAGTAAATGTGTCAGAGGACCTGGTTCCTGTTTTATTATATATTTATTTATTTTTTGATTGAAAATTTTTATTTAATTAATTAATTTAGAATATTTTTCCATGGTTACATGATTCATGTTTTTTCCCTCCCCTCCTTCCATCCCCTCACCCCCTCCTGTAGCCAACACACACTTCCACTGGGTTTTACATGTATCATTGATCAAAACCTATTTCCATGTTATTAATGTTTGCACTAGGATGATGATTTAGAGTCTACATCCCCGGTCATATCCCCATCAACCCATGTGATCAAGCTGTTGTTTTTCTTCTGTATTTCCGCTCCCACAGTTCTTCCTCTGGATGTGGATAGTGTTCTTTCTCATAAGTCCCTCAGAATTGTCCTGGTCATTGCATTGCTGCTAGTAGAGAAGTTCATTACTGTATCTTTATTTTAAACCCCTCAAATGTAGAAAATTATTATATATATGTACATATATATATTTGTTGCTTCAAGAAATTGAATACTTTTAAAAATTCAAATTTTCTCTGTGACTGTACTTTATCCAAAAGTTGTCATTGTAAAATTATAAAATATCTATTAAGGAATAAGAAGGAAGGGAAATGTGGAACTTAGTATCATCCAAAACTGGAGTGTGGAGGAAGACCGTACAAAAATGAAGGTGAGTTGAGTGGGCTCTATATAGACCTCATTTTCATCTGATCTGGTCAGAAGAAGATTGAATTCTTCAGGTCTGGTGTAGGAATACATCAAATTCAACAGGGAATCAGCAACATGTCACTCAGTTGCTTTGTTCATTCCAGTCTCAATTAAAGATGTGGCCCTTTCCTTTGCCAAACCTGAGCCTTCTACATGCACAAGTGTTCCATCCCATCTTCTCCAGCACCCTTTCCCCTATATTATCCCCCCTTCCACATTAATCTTCAATCACTCCCTGACTCCTGCTTGCTTCCATGACTGCCTATTAATATGCTCATGTCTTTCTCATCCCCAGCCCATATTCCCACTAAAATTATCCTCCTATAGCATTCCTTGCTTTTGTGGCTAAGGTCCTTGAGAAGGGCATCTACAAAAAGGTTCCTTCCTTTCCTCTTACTCTCTTCTTAACTCTGTAGTCTGGCTTGATTTCATCATTCAACTGAAACTGCTCTTCACAAAATTACTAATAATCTCTACATTGCTAAATCTAAAGACCCTTTCTCATTCCTCAGCCTTCTTGACCCCCTGGCAGGTTTTGACACAGTTTAGCTCAATACTTTCTTCTTTCTGGGTTCTTGTGACACTGTTTTCTCCTGGTTCTCCTCCTCGCAGACTAAGGAATAGGATCTTTATCCAGGTTATGACTATTGTTGTGATAAGGATTTTATTTAGTTTACCCTGTCTCATTTCAAATAGGGGTTTAGGTCAGAGAAGGATTTTTGTCTTTTATGATCCCTTTAAAAGGGAGGAATAGGGAGAGCTGGCTTCTGGCCCTTTAAGGGTACAGCATAAAACCCAGGGAGGAGAGAATTCTGGGCTCCACATTTTTCTGGCAGTCTCAGAGAACAGGGGTAGCTGTTTTGAGCTCTCTCCCTCTGACAGTTGGTAGTGGTTGGAGTTAATAGAAGATTATATATTACTTTGAGAGTTGAAAGTTGGGAAAGAGAGTGTTATTCACTGAAGAGTTTTTCCTCCCCAGTTCCTGGAGGGAGAAGAAGCTGCCAGAGAGAGAGGCTTTGTTCTACTCTTTCTGACTTGGAAGAAGGCCCTACTTCAGCTTCTCTCAGCCAGGAGATTCTGACAAGTATTCTGATAGGTTGATTGCTTATATTAATTGAAGGAGGTTAAAGAAGATTTTATAAAGTAGAATAGGTTTAGTTAGATAGAGAATATTTTAAGATAGTTGAGAATAGTTTAAGGAGGTCCACCTTGGTGGACAGAAGCTGCCAACACAGCAGTCTAGATTTTGGGGGGTGTTTATCTAGACATTTTAGTATAGGATTAATAGATTTTCTACCTTATTCCTAACTCCTATTCCTACTTCCTATTGCCTTTCTCTACCTCAACGAAATTAAATCAGAGTAGTATTAAGCTGCATCTGGCCTTCCATCCACCGCCTGCAAATAGTTTAACCCTGACAACTTTATTATGCTTATTGGCATTTGGCAGTTGGCATTACCAACTATCCAGCAATACTTATATTCAATACCAAAGCAAGATCAATATAACAGCTTATCAATAATAGTTTGGGTTTCAAAATATCAGCTATTATTTACTTATAACACTGTTAACTCTGAGTGTCCCCTAAGACTCTGCCTTGGGCCCTCTTCTCTTCTCTTCTCCCTCTATACTTTCAGATACTTCTATACTTGTCCTTCATACATTAGAGGACCAAAATGGCATCACATTTATGTTGAGGTCAATGTACAATGTGTTCTACTGTGGCCGATCAGACCCATTCAAGCTCAGAAGGCTCAGCTACAGGTCAGGTACAAATAGCCCTATATGAACATTTGGGATGGAGATGTCTGTGCATCTCTCATTTCTTTTGAGTGACTGAAATTCTGTTCTGCTCATTTTGGCAGCCATGCTGGACAGTCTTGTGCCAGTATCTCCCCTGTCTCACCACTGATACCAAAGTTCTTCAGAGAGACCTTTCGTGTCCTTGTATGGCTTCTTCTACCTCCATGTGAGCACTTGCTTACATAAAATAGTCTTTAGGCAGATATACATTTGACATGTGAACATAGCCAGTCCATCAGAGTTCCACTCTTGTAGTTGCTTGGCAGTGCAGCTTGAGAAAGTACCTGCTATCTTGCAAGGTGATCTTTAGAATTTCCCCAAGAAAATAAAAATGGAAAGAATTTAATTTCCTGGCATGGTACTGCTAAACTGTCCAGGTTTCCAACAGGCATCCAACAATGAAATCAGCACAAGGGCCCTGTAGATCTTCAGTTTGGTAGGCAACCCAATACCTCTTCTCTCCCGTATTTTCCATCAAGCCTTCCTAACTTCCCCATTAAGAGAGGGCATCACCAGACTCCTAGTCATCCAGATTTGCAACCTGTCACCCTTGACTCCTCAATTCCTATATCTAATTAATTATCAAGTCCTGTCATTTCTATGTTTATGACATTGAGCACATAGGCTGCCTTCTTTCCTTTGATGCTGCCACTACCCTAGTGCAGGCTCTCATAATTTACATCTGGATTACTGGAATTGCCTGCTGGTTGGTTTCCCTGTCTCATCTTTCTCCCCTCAGCTATCAATTAAAAAAAAAAAACAAAAAACTTCTATGATGTAGACCTGACCAAGTACCTCCCTCCTACCCCCATTTAATCCAGTGGCTCATTTCCAGGATTAAATATAAAATCATCCATTTGGTATCCAAAGTCAATGACTGGCCATTTTTCACTGACTGTCTTTCATGCCTGGAACTCTATGTTTCCTCATCTCTGCCTGTTGGATTCTCCATCTTCCTTCAAGTTTCACCTCAAGTCGTACCTTCTGGAAGTCTGCCTTAATCTTAGTGCTTTCCCTCTAAGATTCTCTAATTTACCCCATGGATCTTGTTTGTACAGTTGTTTACATGTTACCCCCATTAGATCATAATTAGAAGTTTCTTGCTTTTGTATTGCCAATGCCTTCCACAAAGTAGGCATTTAATAAATGCCAGTTTTGACTGATCATATCCCGAGAGATTCCTTTCCAAAGGCTAAAATATGCTTCAATTTTCCTTCATTTGACAGTCTTGAGGCATCTTACCCTCTAGAATTCTTTCCCTAAATTGTAGCACTTATGGTTGATGTGGTCCTGGACATGGTTTCTCAATGCAATTTAAAATCACAGTAGCTTTTTGGACCTTTTTTCCCTCCTCACATGAACCACAGTTCAGAGACATGAATACAATACTGGATTAGAAGTTGGGAGACCTTAAACTTGGTATTATTTAGCGGGAGGCTCTCAGAAAAGCCATTTGATCTCTATGGACTACAGAGGTAAGAGATGGTAGACTAAGGCTAAAATGCATTTTTTCAGGCTGGGCTGGCAGTCCAATTTTCTCCACTACTCATTTAAGCTGTCCTTATATATACATAGCTATTGGGCACATTTCATCCTAGGTTGCCAGTGCATTTCAGTGATGGAGGAGTCCCTAAATGGCAGCAAGGGATCTTAAATTTGAATGGTCTTTTTCTCATTGAGATACCCATTCATTAGGTAAATATGTGGCAAGACCATTCCACGGATGCCACGGAAAATGATTTTATATGGCTAATATTCAGTTCTGGGGAGGGGCAGGAGGGGAGGTTTGAAAAAAAGAGAAACCAGCCTCTGTCCAATATAAAGTTGTTTTATTGAAGCAGTGAAGTCACATGACCTTGCATCTAGATTTTAGGATGGTCACAGAATTGGCCACAGGAGCCAGCCCTGAAAACGATGGTTTTCTTTGCACTAATAGACATATTGTGTTTACATACAGCATCCAGGATTGGAAATTACCAAACTCAAACACATCATGTGTTGATTTATTGGGAGGTACAAGCTTCACTGGAAATGGTGTTCATATAGTCTACAAATCACCACCCAGTAACATTATCAATGGGATGAAGCTTTAAAAAAAAGAAAGAAAGAAAGAAGTTACCCCAAACCAAGAGCACAGTGTTCAAAGCCAGCAGTTCACAATTTTTAATTTGTCCCCTTGACTGGACAGTTTTCTTTCAGAGCAAGCAGTGTTTGCTGAAATCCCTTTTTCATCAGACCTAGTAACACACTAAATATAAGCTGTACCCTCTGGACAAGGCAATGGAATAACAGTTTATTTGGAGGGGAAAAGAGAGAAAACACATCTATATCTTGATTTTTGTAACAAAGATTCATATTTCATTAATTTAGGGAAAGCGGAAGGTAATGGCAGTCAACAGAGCAGTGCAAATTAGGAAGGACAAAGAAAGGGCTGGGAACTGAAATAAAGACCACACACTTCTGAATTTGAATTTCATTTCCAGGCTAACCTACTTTTTATTTAATGCAAATTACAGTACCAGTTAACTATTTCCAAACTGAGTCACACAGAACAAAATGTATTTACAAGGGAATGGGGGAAGGAAAAAAAAAACATTAAGCATACTGTCCACAAAAAAGTATATATTTAAATGAAAAAAAATTCAGTCACAGAGGCATTCAAGTAGTAATAATGTTATACAGGTTTTGCTTTTCCTTTAAATCAAGACAGATTTGCACAAGTGTTTGCAATAGTTTGTATACAACCCACAGTCCTTTATATATATATATATATATTTATATATATTTAGATTTCTGTTTCTAATATGGAAGTGGTCACGCTAATTGGTGTGTGTACAGGCCCAAGTGATCCATCGGCAACACATTGATAAATGCAAATTTTACAGGCAAGCACATTTTCATACATCTATCTGCATCTCCCTGTAGACAGATATATAAAAACGTTTAGGATGAGTTAACACAAGGAAGCTACTTCTCGAGCTAACCCCTTATGCATGGTTTGTCATTTTGCTTTTATTGCAGAGGTGCAAAATGGAGCAACAAACTTGAATAAAGTTGGGCATAACCCCTGTGAAAATAATCCAAACTTCAGGGATTACTTTTCAGAACTTCAGAAAGGCAGACCCTGGTCTGGTCACTTGACTGTGCTTCTAAGTTGTCTGTTTTACTTTCAATGGCTCAGGTTTCTACCAGAAAAAGACTCAAATACTGGTAAAGGATGTGTGGCTTTTGTGGAAGGGAAAAAAAAAAGGTTTGACTCCATGAAGATTTAGAACTTTGCTAATCTTGAACTGTAGGAACACAATGCAATTTTTTTTTTTAAACAAAGGTGAACTGTTGGGGATCTAGTGTTGGCCAAACTTTGCTTTTTTTTTCTTTTTTTCTAAAGAATGTCCCAAGTTAAGAGTCTTCAAAAGGAAATGGCGAGAAATTTTAAACATCAAAATACCAGTGTCTTGATATCCACAGGGTCAGAGAATATAGTTCTCTCAGAAACCTTTGCATTAGTGCAGACAAAATGACTGGTCAGCCATGCTTTGCTAAAAACAACCAAAAATATTTTTAAAAGATCGAGTGGACTGTTAACAAAACAAAACAAAACAAAACAAATTACATCACTGTCACGTCACCAGAAAAAAAAGGTGCCGTCTTTTGCCTTGTTGGAATGAACAACAAGATGTGTCAAAAATAGCAACCTTTGGTTTGGTAAAGTTTTTTTTTTCTTCTCTTCAAGACATTGTATGTGGAATACTTGGAGGCAAAACATAAATGATTGTGATTTTTTCTTTGCTTAAAAAAAGCCTTTGTGCTGGGCACATAATAAAAATTAAACTGATTTCAATTAGGAATTTATAAATGGCATTTTATTAGAAGGGGTGAGAGTGGCAAGAAGAAGGGAGCAAGCTAAGAGTTCTTGTTAAAACAACAGTATTTTAACTGGAATGGTCCTCCATACTGAAGCCACCAGTAATTACAACGTGACACTTTGAACCATTATTTGTCAAGCTGTGGTCCTATACGGATATTTTTGACTCATAAAATCAAATTCTCTCTCTCAGGGGGAAGGGAGGGGAGGGAGGGAAGGAAGGAAGGCAGGCAGGTAGAGAGGGAGAAAATGAACCCAAAGGAAGGCTCCCAGAATCTGCTGTTCACAAGACCCCTGGATGTAGGGCTTGGGGAAAGACGAGCAAAATCTAGTCTAGCTGATCCCTGCCCCAGCTTTAGGGCAACTTGGTGCTAGGTGGGTGATGAGTGAAATAATGAAACCGGTCACTGCTACTGGGGAGGAAACCAACATTCAGAGCCAAAACAAAGTCAGGGTGTGATTAAAGGAGTTATAAACATGGTTTCCTCTCTTTCCACTACTAAGCATGGTATCACTGAAACCTTAACAGCACTCATAACAGCTGTGGGGAGAGCTAAATGCTGCTTTGAGACATTATTTAAAAGTGGGAATGGGGCCACAGAAAAGGGAAACAAAATTATAAAACAAAACGAAACCAAAAACAAAACCAAAAACGAACCATGGAAGCGAAGGCACTCCAAACTATATAGATACACTATACATTGCTAGAGTTATTGTTACAATAATACAGGCCGGTACCTACTGTACAGAGTTAAAACTATATGGCTTTAAAAAGCTCGTCTACATTTTGTCTGATTATTAAACAGAATCACTGCCCTGAACAGTAACTTTTTGCTCATTAATAACAGTTCCTGGGTCCACATATTTACATACAAAACAATAAAACTTAAATTTAAAAACATCAAAAGAAAATATAATGTACAAGCTTGAATTTGGTGAGGAGCTTTTTATTATTATTATTATTATTTACAAAAAGATATTCAGAGACCTGGATCTCACTTGTATAAAAGAGTTCTGTGATCCTGTCATGATCCTTGAGAAAGTAAAATCATCGGACCTCAGCCCTCACACACACAAAATAAAATAAAAATGAGAGAAAAGCGCTTACATTTCCCTCTCTCCTCTTCCTCCTCCTCCCATCCTTAGGGAAAAAAAAGACACAAAGTGTTTCCTGATATAAGCAGTGATTTTATGGACTTCGGAAAATACTATCCAAATCCAGAGTAATGTCTATCTCTAAATCTGTGGCTGGGCATTGTCTTAAAGCACATCCATTATTAGTCACTAACCTGCCTTTTAAATCTTCTAGAAATTCCTGGGGAAACATCATCAAAGCCCTAGTTCCCTTTATGGGATTTTGCTGGCAAGTTTCATTAATTCAGACTTCTTTCAGATTCGAATTGATAATCAAAACTGAAATTTGAGTGAGGGTTTGTGTGTGTGTGTGTGTGTGTGTGTATGTATATGTGTATATGTGTGTGTGTGTGTGTGTGTGTGTGTGTGTGTTTTTCTTTCTCGTGCTACGGCATACCCAGAGAGCTTTCAAATATCCCAAAGAGCATCACTAAGCATGTGAAAACTAAGATGGCTCAGTTTTCTTTCCGGATATTAGTTCATCTCAGCAGGAAGCAGCCACCTCTCAGGCACCCTATTTATCAAACAGGAGGGCAGCGGAGATGCCGGTGCCCATTTCCAGGACTACTAAGAGTTGAATCTTCCAAATGGGTTAGAAAGTGACTTTCAAAATCCTCACGTGACTTACTGTAGCAACGAGGAAGGTGAGGGCAAGTTGAATGCTCAGAGAGACTAGCCTCAGCTCTTTTTGCCTCCTAGCAGTATCTTCGCAGCCAGCCCTGCTGTTGCTAGTTTATCCTTGGAAGGTGTTTGAGGAAGGGTAGGCAGGAGGGAAGGGGCCATCACTTAAAATGATCTTTAAATGTAAAATACAACTGATTGTGCCTTAAAGAGTCACAGGTCAAGTAATGGCCCATAAGCACCAAGGTGACTAAGGTTCATTTTAGTGAGTATATAAGGCCCACATGGACACCAAACTCACAAGTAAAAAACAGACCAGTTCTGAAAAGACTACTTCTACATTGCAAATAGAATCCATCCACCCTCCTGGCTTTCCAAGGAATATTGCTTTTACTTCAAAAACAGAGACTTTGATTCTGACATCATTCACTGATACAGAAAGAAAACAGAACAAGATACTTAACTGGAAAAAAAAAAGCATTCTTCTCATGCTCCAATCAGACAATTTTGATATTGTAGACAAAAAATAAAAAAGCAGTATTGAATATATGTATACATGTATATATATAATATATATACACACACATTTATATAATCAGCTTTCCTATAAGTCAGCAGGTACAAGTACTTTTTATATAATTTTGATGCCTAGTTTATTAATATTTTTACCATTTTAATATCATAATGGCATATCTGACATGCATCAATAAATAAAATAAAAAAGCATGAGGTTAAAAAAGGATGAAATTAAATATAGATTCTAGATTTGGATTTAAAATTAGAACTATGTATAGAATGTGGCAATTTGCAAGCTCAACTTTCAATAAAAAATTATGAAAAATAAACCAGTAGACTGTTACAGTTCACATTATAAACTATAGTGTCCTCTCAAGGTGTATCTTTTCAAGGGAAGCAATTTCAGAGCAAAACCTGGAAAAATATATTCACAGTGGCCATTTGCCAAAGAGCCCCTACGCTGTCCCCTTCCCATAGGACACAGTTTGTCATCTGCTTCTCTCTTCTGCAGACCAGAGCTGCTCGCCTAACTTTTTTTTTCTTTGCCTTTCCAGATCACTACTTGAAAGGGAGGCTGAGGTTTGGCAGAGCCTTCGGTCAGCCAAACAAGCATCCTCTTGCAGGGCTAATCGAGCTAAGCTCTGGCTTGCTTCTCATCCGACAGCTTTCTATCATGTGTGACACTGTAGGTTTCTCTCACCCTGATGTAAGAGCAAAATAAAAAAAATAAGCAAACCCCCTGAAAACATTTCCATGTGTAGCTCCAATTGGAAACTTGATTGCCTCCCCTGGTGACGGATGTGACACATTTCATATTGTCTGTCACACCCACCCCAACATGCCAAAGGCAATTCTTCAAATACCCTAGGATATGGATTAATTTTACAAGCAACACTGAAGCCCCCAATGAATTACACCTGCTAAGCTCCCAACCAAATTCAAGCTGTGCACTATACCAATGTCTGACACTGACTGAAAAAAAGAAAAGAAAGTTCCCCAAAACTTCAACACAGAACAGTTTTCTTCTTTTGTGGAAGGGGGCACGAGGCAAGAGTCCTGCTTTTAGAATACATAACAGCAGACTTCCATAAAAAAGATTGTCGAGGGAGTCATGTCGTGTTCTATTACTCCGCTTGTCCCCTCCCCACAACCCCCCCAACCCCCTGGAAATCCCTCAAAGTGAGAATACAATGAAACTGGTTTGTATTTATAGATATTTTACAAGGTTAAATAAGAACAACAATAATAAAAAAATTGAACACTAAAATGAACAAGGTTTTTTTTTTCTCTTTAATTTTCTTTCCCAACGTGACCAGTGTTGCTGAGTGAAACCCAAGTGGCCGGCGAGTTTTCCTGCACAGCTGCTGCCTGGTGCTGGTTCAGGTGGAGTTGGAGGCTGAAGCTGACGCTGCATTATTGGTCTGTCCTCGGTCTCCTGCATTAGCATCTGCAATAAAAGTTCCCGAAAGAGAGAGCATGAGCAATGCTTTCTGTAGAGAGATCTGAATCAGGACTGGGAACTGGACAATGGATCTTGCTTAAGAGACGCCTGGCAGAAATCTTGATTCCCTATTCTTAGACTGACCTGTTAATTTCATTTCATAAAAAGGAAAGTGTCTCTGGGTAACTGAGAGCTCGGAAAATGGGCAAATACTTCTGTCTCAGTTTCTTCATTTATAAAATGAGGGGACTGGCCTAGCTTAGCCGAGGTCTCTATTAGGGCTACACTTGGATCAATTGCAGCCAGGTGTAATGAGTAGATCATCAACACTCATACTAAGTCTATTTTATTTAAAATTAACCCAATAGTGGATGCATATCAAAACCTGTAGAATGACCAGGACGTTACCAAATAAGAAAATCAATCAATCAGTCCCCATGTTTAAGTGGGTAGAGATGTCTAAAAACCCTGAGGTTCATTCATCAATGACAGGAAAAAGCACCTTGGGTGAATTAATCTCATTTGCTTGCTTTCGAAGTAGAGACAGTTCTCAATTATTCATTTTAATTGGAGATAGGAACAACTCCATTAATTGAAATTCACAATCCTAATACCCAACAAGTCAGTGCAGTTAAGTGTCCCACTCAAAGCCTTGGGACCAAGGCAATTGACAGACCAGGAAACACCCCAAATTATATATATATATTCTCAAAAAGATCCCAAAGCTAAGTGTCTTCCCAGGGACCAGGTGCTATTACGATTTTATCCGTGGAAATGACACTAAAGAAGAGGAGTCAATGTCTGCATCGTTGTTGCCCCCAAAGAGCCATGGGGCCCTCTCTAAGTGACAAACAGTTGAGTATTTCAAATGCATTATCTCCCCCATTAGAATGTGAGTTCTTTGGGGGCAGGGACTGTTTTTATTTCTATCTGTATGACCAGTAACTAGTGCAGTGCTTTGTACTCAGTAAGTGCTCATTCATTCATTTTTTTCTCCTCTGAACTACATAGTACCCTGTACTTCCTTTTTCTGCCCATTCACATTATACCTGGCATTACAATGATCACTGAATGTTTTATCTTCCCCACTAGACTACAATCCCTTCAAGAACAAGAGCCTGATCTTATGATCTCATTCATTTTTACATCCATCACAGAAGCTGGCATGGTGATTTGCACAGAGCAAGTGCCAAATAAAGGTCTGAATTAAAAAAAAACATTTTAAAAGACAAGGCCAAAAAACCCCCAGCTAAGTAGCTCATGGGAGGTTCTGGGTTCAAGTGTGACCTCAGACACTGTCTAGCTTCATCACCCCAACCAAGTCACAGCCCCCGTGCCTAGCCCTTATCATTCTTCTGTCTTGGAACCAATACATAGTACTGATTCTAAGACTGAAAGTAAGGGTTATCTAAAAAAAAAAAAAGGACAAGGCTGGACAACTGTGGTACCCAAGACATTTGACTAATTCTTTTGATTGTAAATGGTATAAGTGAGGTTTTGCACAGAGATGAGATGGAATGTTGAGGAGAGCCATGAGTGAAATGGTCTGTATCTTCTACCTCTTCTCCTGTTTCACTGACATGGCTCTCAAAGACTCAAGATTGTGCTTCTGGCAATACCGACTAAAAACTCTCCAAAGACAGCTTGTTTATTATTGCTCCCTGAAGTAGGGAACAGAGGCGATGAAGGCTACACTGGTAACCTGGAGACTTTGGTTGGCAACTATCTTAAACTTGTTTGTATTTTCCTAGGTGGAGGCAGGACTTAAAAAAGCTCCCAACATTAGGAGCAGCTGACTCGCTCTCCCTTGTGATGGGGATCAAGGAGAGGTGTTGGCCAAGGATAGAGGCAGACTCTTAAAGTTCAGGGGTCATTATGCTTTCTGAATTCTTGGCTTTTGCATAAGTCTTGGCTGATTTAGGAGGTCCTTTGAAAAAATACAGTGCCCCAGGGCCCTGTTCTAACACAGGTGATACTGAGCTATTTTCCTGCTCTAATCAATAACTAGTTCTGAATTACTTTAATCCCATTTCTATTAGAAGGATGTGTCTACTTCTTGATACTCAACAACTCCCACATTCTTTACTTTACATTATTTACGTTTTGTCCCTTGTTCTGAACAACCCTAGTTTTCATAGATTCTTCGAGGAAAAATATCTAGATACTTTCATCTTTTTTACTTTCTAGTGAAATGTAGGTTCAGACGCTGGGATGTCAGGACTAATAAATTACATTCAGAGACTATATGAAACTGAATATAGAGTTTTAACCAGACAGTGCCACATAATGAAAAAAGCACTAGATTTGGACACAGAAGGTCTGGCTCCAAATCCTCTCACTGACACTTAACACTTGTATGATCCTGGCCAAGTAACTTTACCTCTCTGACCTTCAATTTCTAAATCTATTAAGGGGGTGGGGGTGGGGAATGACTAGATGATCCTTAGGGTTTCTTCTAACTTTAAAATCTTCAGCTATGACAAGGAGTTCAATTAGAAAGTACATAGCTTATTCCTATGTTTTATTTTCTGCTGACATAGGACTCACTTTAAAAAGTCTATTTATTAGTACTCTGATGGTGAATGGAGAACCATGTATATTATTTCATTTATTCACTTCATCATTTTGGGTAATGACTCTTGAGCTTCCAAGAAAATATTCAGATACGCCCTGGTTTCAAATTTCCACTGAATTTGAGAGTGAGGCATTTTGCCCTACTTCTAGCAATTTTTCCACTGGTCTTTGGAGATCCCTTCATCAAATGACCTCTCTTCAATTACTTTCCTGAACACAGCAGCTATCTAATAAGCTTTTTTCTGTAGTGCTCATTTCACAGTAATGCAGGCACAGTTGATGTTAAAATGAATGAATGTTAATATATACTTTGTAGTTAAAGAATTGCCTCAAAAAATCTTATTTATTTAGAGTGACAATTCATTTTCTGGGTAATCATACCAATTTTTGGTTTGATGTGGGATGTTAAACCTTCAGATGAAGAAAGATGCTACATATAAATATGCCTTGAAACTGAATCTGTAGAGGGCACAGTAATTATCTAACAACTAATCATATACCAGACTCTCATTCAGATAAGTTTAACCAAGTAGTTTTTGATTTCAGACTAAAATATTTTGAAATGCAATTTGTAAAATTTTTTAAACCCACATACGTACTGCATCCTTTTTGAGTGCTTGACAAAAAGATTTCTCAATTACTGAGAATTGAGCACACAGGAATACTGTCCTTTTTACTCTCTCGTCTAACTAGTTCCTCCTCTCACAACACAGGTTGAAAATGAGTTGGGCAAACATCTCTGAAATAAGCTTGTTACATCTACCTCAAGTTGTTCCTCATTCAAATCTTGCTCAGCAACAAATGCAATAGAAATCCTTGTATGCCAGAGAAGCACTGGCATGATTTGCTAATTTGCCACACCAAAGAAATCTCATGAGGTAGTTTATTTATCTGGAAAGTGTTTCAAAGGTTGTTTTTTTATACTGTTTTAAAAATATAAATGAGAAGCACAAATATTTTAAATGGGGCTTGAAACAAATTGCATTCTAAGCATTTCATTTTAAAGTAATTTTTTAAAATGGAGTCAAACTCCATAGGTTTAGATTTTGCTAATTAATAATACACTCTGAAATGTGTCCAAATCATTTGATAAGAACAATCGTGGTTGCTGATCATGCAGAGATAGGAATATATGCTCATATAGCTCCATTTTTTGACTGAAGGTCAACACACAGCATCTAAGTTTTATATTCCTATAGGTAGAAGATAGATTCTCTGTTCTAATTATGGGATAGGAAAATAAGAGGAAAAACAAGTCTTAGTACTACAGTTTTTACCATTCAACAGTTAACCTTCACTCACTGATTGTATTGAAACAAGATTTCCTGATATATGAAACAAAACTCTAAGAACTCAAAGAAAAAAGGGCTAAGTAGATGGGCTGAAAAGATGCCAAGTATTCACTCTTGGAGTTGAAGGGGGGACAACAAAGTTTAATTGGATAATCAAGATGGAATGTTGAAATGTTTGATTTTAGTCATATTTTAAGTTTTAGTTTAATCTTGTTTAAGTTTTGGAAAAGGTTTGGTTTGACAATTTTATTTACAAAAAAACCCCCAACTTTTTTGTATAAATAATTAGAATGAACATAGTTGTGAATTAACACAAATCAATGTGGAATAATGGAAGGCATGCTAGATTTGAATTCAGGAGACTGAGGTTCAAATACTACTTCTGACCAGGTATGTGACCTTGGGCTAGTTCATTTAATCTTTCCAGCTTTCAGTTTCCTCATGCAATAAATGAGAGAGTTGGGCAAAATGACCTCCCAAGTCCCTTCTAGCTCCAAATCTAATACTTTGTGACTGATTTCTCCCTATAAAATAAGCATTGTAGTACTGAAGTACCTACGTTAACTGACTGTAGTGAGAAGCAGAAAGATCCCGTACATAAAACACATTTTGAAAGCCCTAAAGTGAAGACCAGTCTTTCCTACCTAATGCTGCTGCTACAATTACTACTACTATAACAACTGCTACTAATATTACCATTATGGGTTCTCTGATGAAAAATTTAAATTTTAAGGTTTATAGTAATTTTAATTGTGTGTATGTGTGTGTTTAAAATCTGACATTATCATTTTTGATTTAGCACTGTCATCTCTTCTCTGGATCTCCCTAAATCTTTACATAAAATAAAGCAGTTGAACTGTGTTGTCTCTGAGGTTTCTACTGCCTCTAAACCCTATGAGTCAATGACTTTTTCTTTTTCTTGCCATGGTCTCTGGTAGAGGGTGTCACTACACAAACCTAAGGGTTTAGAATCTGAACGTAAGAGGATAAAGTGATAGAAACTGATAGATAAACTGATAGAAAATTGTGATTTGGCCATCACTCATAACTGCTCCATTTTTGTGATGGTGAACTCTGAAATACCTTTACCTAATTACAACCTGACTTCTCTGAATGTCTTACTCCTCCCAACTCCATTCATCATCCTGACCAAGACTTCCCACCTTCAGTTCTTTCCTAGGCCATCATTTCTGCTCTCTCTTCACTTTCCTTCCTTCCCAATCTAGTTACAATCAGTTCAGCTCTACATTTCCCTGTTTTTATATTTCTCTACACTTTACTCCTGTCGCAATCATTGCCACTAATTATGCTTTGCCAAACTGCAATCTGGGATTATTCTGTCTTTCACCAACCACCTTTATTGCTCCTAATTCATTGTGTTGCTTAATAGTTAGAGAATGCCATGTAACTGTGATGGGGTCCACCACCAGTTTACTGTTATTAAATCTAAACTGTTTCCTCACTAAGGCAAGATAAATACTCTTCATCCTGATCTTCTATTCCATGCCTAAAGTTCTACTCTCTCTTCAGATCTCTAGAAACATCCTGCCCCCCAATCTTAAACAACTTGGTTATTTTACTGAGAAAAAAGCTGATTCATTTCAAATTTCCCTTTCTCTTCTCTAAATCTATCTTTATACCCCTTGACAGCATTCTCTAACCTCTCTTCCTTTACTCAAGTTCCTGATGAAGATGGGACCTTTATTTCCAAGCCTGAGTCTATTTCATGTAACCTCGATCTCCTTTCCTCCCGTCTTCTCCAGCAAATTGCCCCACAATTTTTGCCTTAACTTTAATCTTCATTTACTGGTTCCTTCTTTGATCTCCCCCATCCTTAAAAAACTTTATCTTTTTTTAAAACATGGCACTAAATCTCTGGTTTTCATGTTTTTGCACAGGTTGCCCCCTTTCCATTCCTGCTTCCCTTCTCCCCCAATGAATGAGCTCTCCATTTTTTCCTCACCTCCACATCTTGGCAAGCCTAGTCCCTTCAAGTCTGAGCTCAGGTGCCTCCTTTACATGAAGTCTTTCCTGATTCTCCCCAGCTGTCAGCTCTCCTATTATCTAGTATACATATTCATGTATGTATGTATGTATGTATGTATGTATGTATGTATGTATGTATGTATGTATGTTCCCTTTTCTTTCTAGATGATTTAAGCCCTTAGAAAGCAGTCTGTTTGCTTTTGCATTTGTACCCCCAAAGCCTGGCATAGTATGTGCCTAATAAATGTTTATTGATGGATTAGTTGATGTGCTCTTTATGTGCTTAAGTAGACCATCACTGGGGGGCTTAAATTGGAAGTAAAACCTATGTAGGTTCTTGAAACAATCACAAAGCATATGCTTCACATATATATATATATATAAGGATCATAAATTTAAAGCTGGAAAGAACCTCAGAAGCCATCTAGTCTGGCTCTTCATATCAGAGTTAAGCCATATGAGGTCCAAGAAGGTTAAAGTCTATATTCTCTTGCATTTTCACCCAGACATAGAGCACAGTACAGTCTAAGGCAGTGAGAGATAGAGTGTCCTCCCCAACCCCTCAACCAAGTGCCATGTCTGCCACCCACCACATGCTGGGTACACTCTGCCCACCCATACCCCACACAGGGGAGGGAGAAAGCACTCCCATTGGCTGCTGGGCAGAGGGGTGGGGGATGTGAAAAAAATGTCATTAGGCACAGTGGAGAGGGGGAGGGGAGCAGCTCCCCTTGAATCCTCTGCTTTTCTAGTAATGGACTTGGGAGGAAGGAGGGAGGGGGAGGAGAAGGGCAGCTGTGTGCCCACAGAGAGCTTTCTATGTGCCATAGGTTCACCATCACTGGTCTAAGGGATACTGGATCTGGATTCAGAAAACATCAGCTTGAATTTCAGCTCTGCTACTTACTATCTGGGTGATATCAACATTTCTGGGCCTTAGGTTGGTTCTTCATTAGTAACACTCTTTCCCCTTTGTTTCCTCTCCTGACCCTGGGCGACTATCTCAGAACCCATCTGAGATAGAGGGGTCAAGGGGAAGACTCATCAATAGTAGGGGCACCTTCCTCCTAAACTTTCCCCCTTTCCTTGGACTACTTTGACAGATCATAGGGCTTGCATGAGATGGGAGTCAAGAACTATTCCTTCTGATAACATGCAGTACCATAGGCCTTCCCATCTATCCTACCTCTATACTGTGCAGTCTCTCCAGCCAAAGATTTGGATTTGAGTTCTAGCAAAGTCACCGTAAGTGAACCTCTTCACTTGCTCTAGACCATTCTCTAAGGCTGTAAGAGAGATGCTAACTCTCACTGATGGGAAGAGTCCTCAGCTGGGTGTTGTTCTCTATACCAATGAAATTAGGGGTCTAGTTCTTAACCCTAGTTCTAGAATTTAAATTCATGCAACTTCAAAAATACTATGAGTCAAATATAACATTCCCTTCCCTTTACAATAATACACTAGAATATACAGGCAGATGGACAAAGACCTATATCCACAATGAACACAAAAATCACACAACAAATAGTTACTAATCAGTAGTGATGATTATGGTGCTGTGTTAAATCACTGTATGCCTTATCCTTGCTCTTAATGTTAAATATTGACACAAGGAGGTAAACAACAGTCAGCATATCTTAAGCTGGGATACTAATGAGAAAAATAAGAGATCTGGAGTCAAAAGATTGGGGTTCATGTTGTGTCTGCTAATTTCTGTGTTTTTTAGTAAGTCACTTAACTTTTCTGAGTCTCAAGTTTCAAATTTATTATAAGAGATTAATAATACTTTCAATAACTACTTCATTAGATAATTATTGTGGCCAAATAGGGCAATGTATGTAAAACATTTTGTTAACAAAACAATATAAATTTCTGTGTGTGTATATGTGTGTTTATGTAAAGGAAGCCATAAAGAAAATTGAATACTGGAAACCCTGATTTCAAGTCAAGGCTTTACTATTTATTATCTATGACTATGGGCAAGTCACTCAACCTCTGAGCCTGTTTTCTCACCTGTAGACTTCCTACCACACATGGTGGTTGAGAGAAAAGTAGCATGTAAATTGTAAAAGAACTATAGAAATCTGACCAATTATTATTATTATTATTATTATTATTATTATTATTATTATTATTATTATTATTACCAAAGGATACACAATGACTGAAGAGATGGTAAGAGCTAAATGCTCTCAGTGAGGTTCAAGTCATCAGGTCCAAAAGTACATTCCAGGGTACTGAAAGAACTTGCAGATGTGACTGATGAATTGTTGTTGGTGATTTCTGAAAAATTGTGGAGAATGGAAGAGGAACTTCAGGAATAGAGGCAGGTAAATGTACCAATTTTCAAAAAGGGAAAGAATATGGACTAGATTCTTCTAGGCCAGTGAGAGTTTGACCTTGGTTCTTGGCAAAATTCCACAATGCCTTATTACAGGAATAGCATCAACCTGAGAGGTCTAGCTACCATGTGAGACAGTATATAAGGATAGGATGGAACATTCTAATAAAAAAATCTTATAGGGGTAAATGTAAAATTCTACATAGATGAAAAAAAAATCACCTGCATGTGTGAGACAGACAGGTGTGACTAAACAGCAATTCATGTGAACAGAATGTGGGGGATTTTAGTGAACTACAAATCCAATCATTTGGCAGGGTAACAAGGCATCCAAAAAAATGAACATGAAATTAAGTTCTATTAAAATAAGTATAGTTCATAATAAGAGATATGATAGGCTCCTCATTGGTCTGAACACACCTCTTTAACCAGGCAAGGGTACTTATATTTTAGGAAAAATGGTGACAAGGTAGAATATATACAAAATAGGGGACCAGAATGGTGACGGAACTACACTACCAAGCCATGGCAGTAGCAGTTGAAGGGCATATGGATATTTAGCCTGGAAAAGAGAACATTCAGGGGAAACATGACAGCTGTCTTAAAATATGTGAAGGGTTGCCTTGTGGAAGATGGGTTAGTCTTGTCCTACTTGGTCCTAGAGAATCTAACTTAAAATTTATAAGGAAATGGATTTTAGTAAATTGTACTGGGGGGAAAAAAGAAACTATCTAAAAATAAAATCTGTTCAAAAGTAGAATGGTAGACCTCAAAAGATAGTATGTCCTCATTTTTGGAGGTCTCCAAGCAGATAGGTTAGCTAATGAGAGGACCCTTCCAATTTTAAGATTTATGATTAATTGCTAAAGGAATGCTAAAGACAATGAATATTAAAGGAGGTCAGAGGAGGGATAAGTATCTCTGTGGGTTAGGGAAGTCTTAATGGAAATGGAAAAAGAGGGATTTGAACTTGATCATAACCTGTCAAGCAAATAAACAGATGCAGACAATGTCATACAGATTGGAGGATACTCCTTTGTTGACTGTCTGTGGGCTTTCATAAGCCCTTTCGATGTTGTTTTATCAGCTTAAATAGAGCTGATCCTACATTTGAGATCATAGTAGAGTACTTGCAGAAGTTGAGGATTCTTTTAATTTTTCTGTGGATATCTAGACATGAAATAGATTTCTGATGTTCACAGGGGAAAATGGAAACAAAATGAGTCAGAGATTCTGTGAGAGAGACCTCAAAATTGAATCCAGGTCATATGAGCCCAGAAGAGTTGGTTACAGAAAGTTAAAAGTTGATTTTCTTCTTTTATATTCATAAAGAAAGGCTACATGGTTGTTTTTTCCCCCTCAAATTAATGATTAGATTCTTAAATGGTCCAAAGTTTGTTTGTTTGTTTCTTTCTTTCCTTCTTATCTATCAGGTGGTTATGTGCATACTTGGGACTTTAATTATAATGTTCCATTGTATAATAGTCGTAGAGTTCTAGGCCTATCCTGCTAGCAGAGTAGAAAACTCTTCTTTTTAGATTTAGCCTATCCCACTTTCTCATCTGGTTACTTCTTTAGGCTTGTTGTTTGACCAGGAAGCCAGCCAAGTTACCTCCTCCAGGTACCTACATATACTTATATAGACTTATATTACTACTCAGGTGACTCTTCTCTCCTCTCACCAAAGGAGAAAGTTTAAGAGTCACACAATTCTTGTCTCGGTTGGAACTGCCTTCCCAGGGAGCTATGTAGTCTTTCTGAGTTAGTATGATCTTTGATGGTACAGTTCCACAAAGAGGAACTTAAGTGTTGCTACAGAGTCCAAACCCCCCGTTTTGGTAGATCCCAGCTTTCATCAACAAATATGCTACATTTCAATCTAGGTTGCTCTTGTGCGGTGCTAATCCTTCCTGTTTTCCTCTGGTAATAGCTCTCTTTTGGTCGGTGTCCACAAGTACTGCTAGATAGTTACTCTTGGTAAAAGGGGCTGTGTGGTCTCAGGGTGTGTGAATGCAAAGATGTGTTATTTTTGTGTCTGTTTCCAACATCCCATCTATCTGTTTTTTTCCTTTTATGTATGTGGTTCCCTAGTGGGGTATGCAGGTACGCAGGTCTCTCTAAAAAGAATGGAGGCCATGTCAGCATGTTGTCAACTTCTCTCTGTTTCTTGGCATTATCTTTCACATGCAAGCTTTTGCAAATTTTTACTTAGTCCCCAGGAATTCTTGGAGTTCTCTCCCTGAGCATTAAATATGACTCTATGACTTAAGTGACTCAACAACAATTAACACAGTAAATGTCTATTATGTATATAATACTGTGTTAGGCACAAAAAGAAAATCAAGGATGAACAACAGCTTATCCTCACTTTTTATGGAGGAGTTCATCCAGGTTATCACAGAAAGCTAAGTGATTCACAAAATAATGAACGCAAGAGGAAAAGAAATTGTATGTTGTATCTCTGACTGAGGAAAGATAGATTGTGGTCTTCTGAATAACTAAGATAAGTGAATTCTCTTCTCTGAAGTCAATGGCCTTTTTAGATTACTATGGAAGGGAATGCACAGCGAAAGGAAATGAAGTTGCATTCAGGCTTAATTACTAAGGGAATCTAAAAGCTGGCTGCTGCTTTGAAGTCTAATCAGTTCCTTCATTGGTAAAGGGAAGTGTGGGCTAGAGGTTCCTTCCAACTCTAAATATGTCACCCTTTAAGGCACTGTTAAAGAGAGGCACTAAGGATATCCTAGAAGTCAAAGTTGCTCTTAGGTAAGGGATGGTTATCATAGCACGCAGTAGTCAGATTCAGGCTAAAAAGCAATGATGACCTATAAATACATCAATTTTTATGCTCTCACTAAGGTGGGCAGTCCCTCTAAAGGTATAAAAATCCCAAGCTAGCCAGGATGTTTTCATTCTGTATGCCTCTAGTTCACATCTACCATATATCTCTCACAAAGAGCAATACTGTGCCCCCCTCCCCCGCCCCAAGGGCTGGTGGCTTTTCTCTAGATTTCTTGACATTGTAGGGATACCAACTGAGCCCATAAATAACTCCTTAGGTCATTCTTTGCTCTTATTAATAGGACAAGCTCACCTCACCTCTGGCTATGCATCTTTCTGATGCCAGTCTTTATGCTATTTCTCTGGAACACTCCTTTATTGCTTCCTACTACTGCCTCTTCACTGCTCTTGGGGTGACCCCCACAACTTCAATTCTTTGGAGATTCTGGTATTATATACAGCATCCCTGGGAAAATGCTGATGTTAAAAAGATGGGCTTTATCCTAAAAAAGGCCATTTGCTAATGGGTAAAATGGTTGGAGGATAAGAAAAAAGTTTTCGAAAAGAAAAATCACAAATTATTAATATCTATTGAAAAGATTTTGCTATGTTAATAACAGAAATGCAAATCAAAACAGTCGAGTTTACCTCATAGGAAGTAAACTGGCAAAGATGGGAAGTTGTTACATTGAAAAGAAATAATAAATGTGAAGAATATGGAGAGGCATGGGAAGACTTTTATGAACTAATGCAGTAGAGAGTTTCAATAACTACAACAATATAAATGGGAAACAGCAATGGTTAAATTAAAAATTAAATTAAAAAACCAAAATGACCTAGATTGGTATCAGAGACATGAGAATATACCTTCCTTTCACTGCAGAGTGGTGGTAGGAGAATATGGATGTGGAATATTGCAAATAATTTTGGACTTGGCTAGTTTTGCTGAACTGGTCCCCCTGCCTGACCACTCTTTGTATTCTCTGTTCTAAAGGAACTCTCTCTGGGAACAGGAGGGGACATGTTGGGAAATGAAAATGATAGAAATGTAAATTTAAAAAGATGATCCTTTGTTTCAAGGAGAAATCTGGGGCCATTAAAAGGACTATACAATTTCCCAAAGATTGTTTAGATTATAGAATAACTGCAGCAGCTACCATTATTACTAAATAATGGCTCACATAAGACTGATTTATGACTAAAGTATTTTATTCATATTATCATACTTGATCCTCACCAAGAACCTCAAAAGTTCCTGAGAAGAGATGTTTGTTTTATTATTTGTATTGAGACAATAATTGATTGCAGTAATTTGCCTGAGTTTGGCTCCCTGTTTTTGCATATAATGGTCAATATGTATATTGTTTTTTCATTTGGCAATAGTTTTATGAGTCTTTCCATGTTTCTTTGAATTTCCCATATTCATCATGTCTTATGATAAACAGTAGAATTCTATTATACCAACACACCATAATTATCCAGCTATTCCCTAATCAATGGTTCTGACTTTGTATGTTCTCTCTCTCTCTCTCTCTCTCTCTCTCTCTCTCTCTCTCTCTCTCTCTCTCTCTCTCTCTCTCTCTCTCTCTCTCTCTCTCTCTCTCTCTCTCTCTCTCTCTCTCTCTCTCTCCCCCCCCTCCTTCCCCCCCCCCCCCCCCTCTCTCGAACATCTAGGGATCTATGAGCACTTTCTTTCTAACATCTATGCTTACTAGGGTACTGCTGGGTTCAAGTATAGTTTGTAGATTTCTCTCATATACTGTTTTTAAAAATGGTTTGACCAATTTGTAGTTGATGACAACTATATACTTTCTCTTGCTAACATTATTTCCAATTGTTATGATCTTAAAGATCTTCTTGATCCCAAGGCCAGCACTACCCATTAAGCTATCCTGCAGGGTATTACTCCTATCTTACAAATGAGGAAGCCATGTCTAAAGCAGGTTAAATGACCCGTTGAATATTCTTTTCATGTTGTAGTTTCTTAGGTAGTTTTAGTTCTTGTGCTAAGCTAAAACTTGCCTGGCTATGCTGCCTATCTTTTAGTTCTATTCATGAATTATGGACCTCAGAGAACAAATTGACTTCATTTATTTTTTTTGTTATCTATTCTATTTTACTATCCTTCAAGTATATAGAGAGCTCTACCATTCCTTGCATTTATCACAATCTCAAGCTGGAATTGATCTTAGATGTTACTGAAACCTTCAACCATGACTGGTATAACAATTTTCATAAGCAACTATCCATATTAACCTTCTCTGAATGTCCTTCATATTTAACCAGTGGAAATGTGGCACCAAAAACTGAAGATGGTACTTTAGATATAATCTGATCATTGCATAATATGGTCAACTTTTTACTTCCTATGATCTAAAATTGATGTTTTTTTCTTTTTGGAAGAAAAACCAAAGAATATTGTTTTTTGGAAGTAACATCACATTAAGGTTATGTTTTGTTAAAACTCCTATGTATTTTCACATTAACTAGTAGGAAAACAAGTCTCTTTCATCATGGACTACAATTTAAACATGTGAGCAAAAAAAAAAGGCAAAATTTAGTACTTTACATTTAACCATGTTAAAATTTACCTTTAGAAATGATACCTAAGTGGGATTGTAAAGGAAGAGAAGGATTTTATATAGGCAGTAATGGACTATTACTGTACTCTAAGAAATGATGGAAAGGATAGAGTTAGAGAAATCTCAGATCATCTATGTGAACTTATTTAGAATGAAGTTAGCAGGAACAGGAAAAATAATTTATACAATGATAAAAATAATGTAAAGGAATCAACACTGAATGAATGAATATCTGATCAATGAAATGGCCCTAATTTCAGAAGACTAATGATGAAGCTCATCTCCAACCTCCTGAAGGTGATAGATCAAAGGAACAGAATGAGAAATATATATTCAGACCTATCTAGTGCATTTTTGTTTGATAAAAATTATTTGTTAAGGAGCAGAGATTTTTATGAGGGAAGAAATGGGGGTGGGGGTGATAAGTGATACAAATAAAGAAGAAAAGATGACCAATGTGTAGTAAAAATACAATGATAAGAACAGAAAGAAGTTCAGAAGGGGACATAGGTACGTGAAGAGGTTTTGTTATTATAGTTATCAGTTATATTGCATATTAATAGTTCAGTATTTAATTTTTTTAAAAGAGGAAGTACAGTCTAGGTTCATAAAGTAGCTTATGTTAACACAGATATGGGAGAAGTGAGGGTAAGAGAGGAGAAACACTATTACTTTAGTTTGGCTGCAAAAAGTAAAGATAGGTTGGAATCAGATTATAAAGGGACTTTGATGCCAGAACTAGGATTCTACTCTATATTCTGTATTCTACTCTAGAGGCAGTAGGGAGGCAATGAAAGTATTTTAGGAGAGTTATATGGCCAGTTTTGTGCACTAGAAAGATTGATTGGACAACTGTGTAAAGGACGGAGCTAGACAAAGGAGGGACTAGAGGTGTGGAGATCATTTAAGAGACTCTGATGACCTTTTTTCCATCTTCATCATTAAAAAAAAACAAAAAAAAAACTTTACTTTTTATCTTAGAATCTATACATATTGGTTCCAAGGCAGAAGATGGAAGGTGGTAGGCAATTGGGATTAATTTACCTGCCCAGGGTCACACAGTTAGGAAATGTCTGAGGCTAGATTTGAACCCAGGACCTCCTGTCTCCAGGCCTGGTGCTCTATCCACTGAGCCACCTAGCTGCCCTTATCTTCATTGCTCTTGACACAAGGTTTTGATTGCTGTTTATCCACACCCCATCCTAGGTACTCTCTCCTGCTATGGCTGTTCTAACATTGTCTCCTGGTTGGGTGGGAAAGACTTTTAAGAGAAGGGGGCAAGCACAGACAGAGATGCCATATACAGTAATGCAAGATAGATCCAGAGAAGAACAGAGGCCTAGGGTTCAAAGGTAACAAAGGACGGGTAAAACTGACAAGAAGGAAGATGATGTCACCATCTGAAACTGAAGCAAAGTAGAATGTAGCCAGTTTGGAGGTCTAATAGTGAGATGAGGGTTCATGACTAAAGGCTTTCAATTCTTTCAGCTAGGTTATT
Organism: Monodelphis domestica; assembly: GCF_027887165.1. NCBI lineage: Eukaryota > Metazoa > Chordata > Mammalia > Didelphimorphia > Didelphidae > Monodelphis > Monodelphis domestica. Next base: position 83,690,902 of record NC_077230.1, read on the forward strand.
TGTTGCAAAGGGTGAGCATTTGAGAAGACAAGAGAAAGCTTACACATAGCTGCTATGCTTAGGCGAGAAGCAATATGGATGATAAAATGGTTGCTGAGTAGTTAGGGGAGCTCAGTTTAAAAAGTTTAAAGTAATAATGATTAAGTCAGTAAGGTTTCATGATTTTTTTTCTAGCAGAGCTTTTGCTTTAGGAGTTGGTGTAGAGCAGGTACTTCTATGCTTACTCTCTTTCCTCTTAGTCTTGACCTTCATCTTCAGCTCTTATTGCCATCACCCAAAAGCAGGCCATCACTCTCTTGCAACAGCATAGTGTGGCTGAAAGATCATTAGACCTGGAGCCAAGGAGACTGAGTTTTGGTTCTCAGTTCTATAATTTACTAGCTAGAGGTAGCTAGGTTGTTCAGTGGACAGAACACTGGGCCTGGAGACTTGAGATCAAATCCAGCCTCAACCATGGGCAATTCTCTTAACTTCTGTCTGGCTTAAATTTCTTCAACTGTAAAATGAAGGTAACAAAAGCACCTTTCTTACAGGGTTGTTGTGAGATCAAAATAAGACATCTGTAAAGTACTTAGGACGGTGCTTGGCACATAGTAGGTGCTTAGATACTGATTTCCTTCCTATTTCTTTCCTCCCGAGTAATTTTTGAGAAAATCATGAAATTTCTACAAGTATCAGTCTCCTCATTATGAAATGGAGATGTACACATTTATGACAATACATACAATTTATAAAAACCCTTTTTCTTAACCTTTCAAAATGATTATCTTCATTTTATAAATGAGGCACCTGAAGCTCCAAAATTAGGTGACTTGCCCAGAGTCATATAGCTAATGAATGTCAGATGCAGAACCTGAAAGAGGATCCTTTGGTTCCATGTCCAGGGCTCTTTTTATGATCCTTCACTATTGTGAAATCAAATAAGATAGTGTATGCAAAGTGTTTTGTAAGCATTATAAAGGTTACTCATTTTCTCTCACCTGACTTCTGAATCATCTCTCTGCCATAGTTCTTTATAGTTATATCATGCTTTAATATTTATGAGGCATTTTCGTCATGTGACCACACCATGAGGTGGACAGCTCACTTCTCATTTTACAGATGAGGAAACTGAAGTTCAGAATATAGATGACCTATCTATAGTCATAGGCTATTAAGTGTGGGAGCTTAGCTCTTCTGATATCAAGTCCAATGTGCTCTTTTGTCTTAAGTTACTTTCTCTCTCTCACATTCTACACTACGGTCGTGAGACTCCTGAAGGTTAGCTCTAAGCATGTCACTAAATGATCAAAAACTTCCAGACTCTTCATTCGTCCAGAAACATACATTAAATGCCTACTGTGTGCCAACACAGCTCTGAGTGAGATAAAAAAATTAGATAAAGCTATCGATCCTGTCTTCATGGAGTCTCATAAATCCATGATATTTAATAGCATATAAGAGAATCAGAAAGGCAGAAAACCCAGAGTTACATATTTAAGGGGGAATTAGTAGAAGGAATCAGAGAAGGCTTCATAGAGAGATGGTATATGAGATAGGCTGACGGAATTCAATAGATGAAATATGGAGAAGCCATTTCTAGCATAATAAATACCATGAACAATGCTAGGAAGGAGGGAGAGGACATCATATGTTTGGGCTGGGATGAAAGAGGGAAGAAAGTAGATTCCAGTTAGCTGGAGTGTGATAGACTGAGGGGTGTAACTGCAGGTGCAGTTGGAAAGGTAGGTTGTATCAGATTCAGAAGGCCCTGAATGCCAAGCAAAGAAGTTTGAATATAAAATGTTACTTAAATAAGTAGCTCCTAGAAATTTGAGGCTGCTTTTTTGTATCTCACCTTCTATTGAGTTTTTATAGTACTTAAAAATCGATCTTAGTTACTTTCTACTTTGTAGTGAAGTTATCATTCATTCCCTACATTCCTTACTGTGCTGTGTAGCTCAAGAGGCCTGGGACTGTCATTTCCCAGGCATTGTGCCTTGCATGTGGCATGTCCTAAGAAAATATTTGTTGTTGAATGAATAAATGAATGAATGTGGGAAAGAGTTTCTTGCAAAAAGTCTTTTTATTTTTGGCCTGAGTAGATACCAAGAGATAAAGTACTGGCATCTTTTGTGACCTACTAGTCTAGCATATAGATCTTGCTCATTCTTGTCACCTGCTTTGCCTACTGCCTGAAATACCCGAAAATGGAATGTTAGAATGGAAACTCCTTTAGAAGTTTTTTGCCCTTGTATTCTCAGGTCCTAGCAGAGTGCTGGCACAAAGTAGGGGCTTAATAAATGCCTGCTGACAGATGCTTCATTGAATGTTTCCTTCTTATCTGCATACATGTAGAAATTCTATTCTCTCTCTCCCTCCCTCCCCTCCTTTTTTAAACCCTTTTATCTTAGAATCAGTATGAAGTATTAGTTCCAAGGCAGAAGAGTGATAAGAACTAGGCAACAGGGATTAAGTGACTTGCCCAGGGTCACACACTAAGAAATGTAGGGGACCACATTCCTGTCTCTAGGCCTGGTTCTTAATCCACTGAGTCATCTAGCTGCTCCCTCTATTATCTGTCAATGTTTCACCAGACCTGGTTCTTCTGTGAAGACTTTCTCAAACTGTAGTTTTGTCTATATAGTCTCTTTACTCTGAACTTATCTAAACCCATTATTGTGGCACTTAATGATAGCCTTCTTACATTTTGTTAAATTATATACTTCTTTTAAAAAACATTTAAAACCTTTACTTTCTGTACTTTGTAATGACTCCAAGATAGAAGGGCAAGGGGTAGGCAAATGGGGTTAAGTGACGTGCTCAGGATCGCAAAGCTAGGATGTATCTGGACCCAGATTTGAACCCAGGTTCTCCTGAGTTTAGCTCTGGCTCTCTATCCACTTAGCCACCTAGTTGCCAGAAATAATCCCTAACCTTTTAATTTTATTTTTTAAAGATAAAAAAAAGGGTCAAATGACTTGTCAGAGGTCACATAGCTAGAAAGTGTCTGAGGTCAAATTTGAACTCAGGAAGATGTCTTTCTGTCCCCAGGACTAGTACTGGTACTCTATCCACTGTGCCACCTAATTGCTCCAAAGTATATTTTACAACCAAATTAGATTGTCAGGATCCTAGAGAACAGAATCATGTATTATTTTTCTTTGGAATATCCTTGATTTGAGACACTGCACAGAGAGCAGACAATGAAAAGCAATTGTTGGATTGATTTTGAAATGGCTTTTCCTGTTTCATTGAGATATCCTTGGGAAAAGGGAAAACAGGGCGTTTCTCTGTAGTCTTGCTGCTATTGGGAAGAATTTATTATGATTTCTTTTCATTAGGAATGAAACTTTTGCGCCTTCTGGGTAGCACTTTGGATACAGAGATGTACTGAGTTTGTTTAATAATATAAGCATCTTTACAATAAATAACAATTGGTTTAGTTTTGAAATTCCAAGTTTAACTGGGAAACAATTTTATTTTCTATGTAATTTGTAGGCTTGGGGAACATGACAAGATGTGAAATGGTTTTTACTATAACCATCTTAATAATTCTGCTTAACATAATGAATATATACTATGCTTTCTGAAATGTTATATTTTAGTCTCAAAATTACACACACATACAAATACACATACATACATGTAAACAAGTATTCCCTTGCGGAATGTTATAAATTCTGGGTTCAGGCTTGCAACTTCAGGTGCAGAATCATATCTACCAGTCTGATTTTGGCCGGCTTAGAAATGATTTTGGGTAAGTTATTTTTCTTCTTTCTAAATATAAATGCATATAGAATATATTTTAAAATGAATTTAAAATTTATTTTCTCCTCTCTACTGATTTCTTATGTCTGAGTTGTTAGAAGACATTCTTACTGTTTTACTTCAAGGTAAGGATTTATTCATTTACATTTGTATAGCTGCTATTATTTTTTGAAATTCAGATGCTTACCAACAAGCAGTTGTTTTGAGCAGTAAAGATTTAGTTGCTAAATAGTTTTTCTGAAACAGTTTCATATGCTGTGTTTCTGCAACCAAATTTCAGGGTTTCAGGTAAAGTTTAAGTAAAATCATATTTTTGGGTCCAGTTGTGTTGTAAAGGAGATGACATATAAGTGAGCAAAATGTGAAAAATTGAACTGCAGAAATGGGGTTTAAACACAGCAATTTGCCCTGCCTTTCCTCATGCTGATGCTAGGATGTAAGGTCTTCTGGCTTATTTGCTTTTTTTAGCAGAAGCCAAGGCAAAAAGTTGAAAGCAAGACAGGACCCAAAACAAAACATGGAGAAAAGACTCTAGGAGATAACTTTGGCAACAAAGTTCTTTGACAACAAAGCAAAGAGAAGGAAGAGATTACATTAAAAAAAGAAAAAGATGCCAGGAATATCTCAAATCTATAGAATCAAAGATACATAATCTAATGCCTTAAAACAAACTCATACATGTATAAAATATTCTAAAAAATTCCACTATAGGAAGCATAAAATAATAAAGATTAAAGAGGCAATGTGGAAAGTACTTTATAAACTTAAAATTGTCAACATCAATCAACAGGCATTTCTTAAGTGACTACTATGTGCCATTACATACATACCTACAAGATGAATGCAAGACAAATAGTAATTCATATTTATCTTTTTAAATTAGGGAAATTTGGGGGGGGTGTTATTGGGGGTGAGTAGTATATTTGATTATTTCCCAATAACATCAGAATTCCACTGAATGACAAGAAGCTAAACAGCTTATTCTTATTCTTAGGAAGTTCTGTGGGGAAGTAGCAAGAATGTTAGGTTTGGAGTCAGAAGACAAAGGTGTAAGGGGAGGTCCTGGTTCAAATTTGATCTCAGTCACTTCCTAGCTCTGTGACCCTGGGCAAGTTACTTAACTCTGACTGCCTAGCTATTGCTGCTCTACTGTCTTAGAATTGATTAAAAAAAAAAATGCCTACGTGTCAGTCCTAGCCCTGTCACTGAAAAGCGGTGGGAAATTGAGCAAGTCTGTCAGCCTCACTGTGCCTCAGCTTCTACTTTTAAAGTGAAAATGGTTTGGTTAGATAGAACATTGCTTTTAATTAAAAATCCAATGAGCTTAATATTAATACATCAAAACATTCTAATGGATCTGTAGTCTTAAGACAGGTATTCACTTCAATGATGCTGATCATGATCCATCCATGAAGGAACATTCTCTGAGATTCTTTTCTTCTCATAAATTCAGTTCAGGGGACAGAAGTCAATATATGGGGGGTGGCGTCTTTGCTCACTACCAACATTGTAAGAATATTAATGGAGCATGTGAGTTATTATATTTTGCACATAACTTCTTTCATGACATCTTTTTCTTTGTAACTCTATTATTTCTAATGTGCTGCTTCCTTTGCATGCCCATCACATCATACCCCTGTGTCTTCCTTTTGGGTGCATGAGCAGTACATCATAGGCTGTGTGCTTATGTGACTCAGCCAAACAGAAACAAATGATCTGAATAATGATCTGAAAAAGACTGGCCATTTTTTTTTTTCAGGGAGAAGCCTGAGGTCACTAAAAACAACCCCAAACCTCTACAACTTCCCAAAGGTAATAGAGCTTATCTCTTCCTCCTGTTCAATTCTGTATCTTTTACTCCTACCTAGTTTACATATACACATCTATATATGCTGCTTTATAGGTGGTCCTTCCAGTTACATCTGGATGATGGACATTTTCTATCCACTTGATCTTTGGGTATAGTTAGGTCAGATGCCTCAGTGATGATAGACTCCCCCTTAGCAAGCTTTGCAATGTTTTGGGATTTGATGTAATAAGTACCATGTCCTCTTGAAAAGAAGTGCGTCTGGAGGACTTCCACTATCTACTGATAATCCCTTCTTGCCTAGAACTCTATGCTACATCTCCTCAATGGCAGAGGAGAACTTCTGGAAAGCAGATTTTTCTTTCCCCCATTCTCCCCCCCCCCCCCGCCCCCTCCCTTGCTTGATATAATGATAGCATAACAATATTTCTTTCAAGGAATCTTGTCTAATTCTCATACATGCTAAAAGCAGAGCCTTATTAGGGGAGAGCTTTTAAAATAGCATTTCTGTTCTATTAAATCAAATGCTTCCTTATAGTTAATACATAAGTACAGTAGAATCATTTGTTTCCTACAATTTTCAACTGATTGTGATGGTAAAGATTTGGTCTGTCCCCATCAGAATGTAAGCTCTTTAAGGATAGAGTCTAGTACCTAGTAAGCACTTAATACATGCCTATAGGCTGATTGATTGGAATATATCTTTTTATAAAGGCCTGACCATTCCTTTCTAATATTCCCATTTATGAAGCCCTTTCTGTTTCATAGATTATCTTCAAAAGAGTTTTATATAGATGCGAAAGTAGGCCTGAGTCAGTAGCTATCCATGCTCTTTTGGTTGTCTTATTTTGGGGTAATAAGATCTGAGGGTTTTTTCCCTCCCTTCTAATCTTTGGTAGCTTCCCCTCTTCTTTAGATATTTTGAAAACTGGACCCTCACTACTCTCAAAACTGTGCCACTTATAGCACACGCTGACTCTCTCTTCATATATCGATTGAAGCTGCTTTTCCAACCTTTGTTTTCTTTTGTATCATTTATACTTCCTCTATAAGCTTGTCCATTGTCCATGATGGTAAGAAGTTTGTTACAAAAATGATTATGGATCTTTTTTTTTTTTAATCTTTCATTTGTGTCTTCAGGATGACTTGGGATAACTAGGTGGTATAGCAGATATAGCACTGGACTAAAGTCAGGAAGATTTGAGTTTCAATCCTACCATGAACACTTAAAGCTGAGTGTCCCTAGGGAAGTTATTTCACCTCTATTGGCCTTAGTTATCTCACCAATAAATTGAGGAGTTGGATATGATAACCTTTGATATCCCTTCCAGCTCTAAATATATGACCTATGACTTTGTCGGACTGTCTTTAAACTGTCTTTTCCATCCCTTACATCTCAGTTTTATGAGGTAGTACTGTTTATAAACTCTTTTAGGAGAATGATGATAGAATCTATTTTGGCATGCTAAATTTGAGGTATCTATGGTAATTTAATTTGTAAATGTCCAAAAGACACTTGACTGGAATGATCATGGGCTGGATATATACATCCAGGAGTCAATTGCATGGAGACTAAAATTGAACTCCTAATTGTATTTTACAACTTTTTTGGTTATCTTTAGGTCTACAATGAAATCACCAAATAGTTTATGCTGATTTAATTCGGAGGGTCTTAATCTATTTTCAATAATTTTTTCTCTGTCCCTTTTTCTGCAAAAACAGATGTTGGTGCTTAAGCTATAATTATTTTTATATTCGATCCTTTGCAAATATATTTATCATGAATATATCAATATAAGATGACCAAATATAAACTTCCTTCCTAGGACTCATGATAAAATCAATCCTGCCTATTCTTTTATTTAATTCTCCAAAGAGAATCTGAGAACCAGTCTTTTATTTAGCTGAAACTTCTTTCTTGTAGGGAGTTTGTTTTTTTATAACGAAAATGTTAAATCTAATTTAGTTCTTCTAAAAGCAAGTCCATTCAATGGTAAATAGGTAAAGATTTCATATTTAGAGTACCACTATCTAGATTAATATTTATAGCTGGTTTAAAACCTGTGATTTTTAATATTTCCTGCTCCGTCTTCTGTTGGTCACTGCAGAAATGGAAGAGGGTAGGGGTTGAAGTGTGACTCAGGAAAATTTTTGCATTTCTCTTTTTCAGAGGTTGCAGTGGTAAAGGAATTTATCTCCAAGTGGCCTTCCTGCTAGTGGTGTGCCTCTCTGTATTCTGTTATGATGGACCTCAGAAAGCAAACACAATTTATTTCTAGGGCTTTTGAGGAGAATGAAATCTGAGAGATCTTATACTTTGTTGGTATAGCCTTGGAAATCCCAAGGTCATCTCCAGACTTTGGAAAGGCAACTAGAGGAGGACCTTGTGGATGCAAATAAAGAGCTTTGCTTTTTTTAAAAAATAAAAGGAAAAATAATTTTCTTATGTAGAATTCTAAAAGAGAGTCCCTTGGTGAGGAGCACTTCATAACATAAACTTTATTACCATATCTGTTAGAAAATAAAAGAATATGCTTAAAATTTAATTCCATATGATCACTTCTTAAAATAGTGTCGATAAACGGTTTGTCGGAAATGAGTTTCTTGGCTTAAGAGTTAATAAATGTTAGAGCAGAAAGATAACTTTGGATTAAATCTGCTTCAAACTTTTCATTTTACAGATGAGGAATCTGAGGTCCAAGTGAGTCAGAGGCAAAACTGGAACTGAAATGTAGGTATCCTGATTCCCAGACTGGTGTTCTCGCCTCTATATTCCACATATACAACTGGAATGCTTATTGATTAAATTAATAAAACTATGATACAAATGATCTAAACTCCTTAGTGGAAGTTTATTTTGCTGAAATCCTGCATGCTCAGAATGGGATGCCAGTGCCACTTAGTATTTTCATGCTGAATTAATGTTGATTCAGACAACTATTAAGCTGTAAGAGTATGCTATTTTACAAATGCCAAAATCACTATCAAAACAACATGAAAGTCAGGTCACACAAGGTTACTGCAAATGCTCCCCCCCCAAATCCTCATAACATCCAGTAGCTGCTTTGTTAACCTGGTAATAAATACGATTACCAAAAAACCCTAACTACTCATAATATTCATTTTCAGGGCTAATAAAAAGAGATATCCATCAAATTAGTGGTTGGAAGAGTTAACCAAATGAACTGGCTAGTACAGTACTAGTACCTAGAAATGATCTCATGTACTATGAGAAACTAAAAGTTGACTGCCAATTAAAATAAGAACATTTTCATATGGTCAACTTGTTCTTTTAAAATAATTTTTCATTTTTTTCTCTGTAGATTGGCAAATTACTATAGGAAAGTAAAAATTATAACATATTTCTGCAGTACTTTAATCCTTATGCCTCTCTACCTCTCAAAACAGTTTCTAGCATCTATCTTATTTTATCCCCAGCAACTCTATGAGGTAGATACTATGCTCTTAATTTTTATAGGAGGAATTTAGAGAACTGAGGATATTGAGATATTAATGTTCAAAGTCACCCTGCTAGATAGTAACAGAGTTGCAATTAGAATGCAGATCTCCTAATTGATAGGTCATTGCTCTCTACTTACTGTGCCATATTGTAAAAATTAAAATTAATCTACAATACTTAAAATATTATATATTTAAGATTTATTAATGATCACTAGAAGTAACAAAATAAAAAGGTAACAAAATAAAACTATATGCCCATGGCTAACCTACTTGTTCAAAAGGCTGGCTCCACCAATGTCCTGCCCCAGGAAGGAAAGACTACCCTATTTATCCCCTGCCTACGTCAGCACGGAACGACAGGAAGTCAGTGGGCTCCTAGGAAATGTAGTTCAAAGGCACAAGATTTCCAATTACACAATATGAAATTATGTCTCATTATTCATAGGTTTGTAAGACTTTGAGCTGCTAAGAACCTCAAAGATCATCTGGTAAAACCCTCTCTTTTTTGTAGATGAGGGAAATGAGACAAAAAGCAGTGAAAAGATGTGGCAGATCACTTAGGAAGTACGCAAGTTGAGATAGTATTCAAACCCAGTGTTTTGAATACACAACCCTGTCAGTGATTTTTTTTTTACCATAGCATGCTGCTTCCATCTCCAACAATATTAGAGATGAACAATCACTGAATTTTAGCAATTTTGTGCAAAAAGGTTAAGTTGACGCTGTCATGAAAAATTTACTTTCTGGCATATGGTAGACATTCAGGAAGGCATAGGTGCTTTTTCTGTAAAGTAGGGTCACGAATGAAAAAATCTGTCTCCTGTGGCATTGAGCTCTCTAGTGCAAAGGGATCTGACAGTGTACTTAAATGACTGCCATTAATAGAAATCTGGTGAATTTGGTACCTGAAAAGAGACATTGTCCTAGATCCCTGAGTTTGCTACCTCCTGTAAAACATTTTCCAGCTATTCTTTGGGGTCAAATCAGTTGCACAACTATTAGAGAGTCCACTGTTCCATTCTGCAAACCCAGTGATTGATATCATTAGGATTCTACTCTGCTAACAGAGTACAGGGTGGTCTGTGAAAACAAGCAGTCCCAATAATAATGCCATCCATAACATGTATAGATAGCACATTACAATCTATAAAGTTGAGTTCACATGTTATGGTGCAAGTCATTCCATTTTGATATGTCTTAGTTTTCTTATTTGTGGAGAATCATGAGGATTATGGTTCTATTTAGCTATGACATTACAGAATTTTAATTCTTTGAAATAATACAGTGAGATAGGGTTGAAAGGAAGTATTATAACTGCAATTTTAGAGATGAGGTAATAGGCTTGAGGTTGAAGTGACTTGCTCCTGGGTATAAAATAGGTCAGATGGAGTCTTATTAGAATGGAGGTCTTATGACTCCAAGTCAGGGGCTCTTTCTGTTATACCTCTAGTATGATTTAAACCTTTACTTAAATATATTTGCACTACAGATTTCATTTTATTCAGTTATAAAGTTGTAATTTCCTCTAAAGAAGTTTTGTTTTAAAAAAAAGGTAAGGGGAATTTCTCCATTTGTTTTCAAGTATAGAGTTTTTTTTAATGCTAAATTTCAGAACATTCACTGGGAAATAAAATCAAGCTACATTAAAGGAAGAAAAAAACATATAAGACTGAAGGCTTTAAAAACATGTAAGTGAGATTCTGAACAATAAGTGCAATAATGGTTTTAGCACTGGCAGAAATACCTATACTCCCTGCACCTAACGTAAATACTCAAAGTAAATATAGAAACAATATTTCAGAGGAGACTACGCTTTCTCAGACTACTTTTCTCAATATTTTAAGAGAAAGTTTATAAATATCAAAATGGCCATGAAAATCATATCAACTTAAGAGAAATTCCCAAGAAACCTTTATGATTTCATTCAGTTTTCACCCTAATGTGTGTTGTGATGGAGTTTTTTTTTTTAACCTTTTTGTCTTAGTATCAATTTTAAGATAGAAGTGGAAGGGCTAGGCAATTGGGGTTAAGTGACTTGCCCAGGGTCACATAGCTACGAAGTGTCTAATGCCAGATTTGAACCTGGTTCTTTCAACTACAGGCCCAGTGCTTTCTCTACTGTGCTAACTAGCTTACTCTGGGAAGGAGTTCTTGAATGATGGAATTCTTTTTGACAGAAGTGAGTTTTAAAGAATAGTTTATATTCTCACCTGCATAAGTAAATTTAAATGTTATTCTACTAATAAGATATCTACTTATAAGAAATGAAAAATGAGTATCTCTTTTCATGTCCTTTCCAGTCTTATATGACATTATAAGAACTCAAAATTGAATTAAACTAAAATTCTTTTAAGTCAATACATAATAACTAGGAAATCATTTTAAAAGACTGGTATAAGGCAAAATCTAAGCTGAGCAAATAAAAAGCCCCAATGAAAAAAATGCTCCTCAAAGTGATAAAGAAGCATAGGAAGGCTTCTATTAATGGAATAATATGAAACAAACAGATCCAGGAAAAAAATACACGACTATAGCATTATATTAAACCCAATTGTAACTAAACACTGAAAAATTAAAAAGCTTGGCCCTAAGGAAGAGCTATCAGAAGTCATCTTTTTTTTGGGGGGAGGGGGGCAGAGATGGGGAGGTGAGCTCTAAGTATATAAGTCTGTAGGGAATGTCATACTTTCTGATATGTGGCTGATTTTTGTGGACCCACTGCTCCTTCCATCTTCTTTTTCCTTTGTTCTGGGGGATGGATCTCTAGGAGATGATGTGGGGAGGGCTAAATATTAGATATAAAAATAATATATATCAATAGAATTTTTTTAAAAAAAGAAAAGAATGCTCCTTATCTGGTTGGGATTTACAAGACCAAGGGTGTGTGTGCAGATTTATAGGCATAAACATAGTGCCTATATATATGATATGTAGGTTATCATATATACATGTGAAAGCATTCATGTGCATTTTACTGGGATAAAAAAATCCACACACACATGAAAATTATAGACATAAATAAAATATAGACATAATATATATTTATACCATAATAAATATATAAATATATATAAAAAAACTTAAAGCCTTCACTAACCTCTCACTCAGATGCCTTAATACAACATGGAATTTACCAGGACTCTTAAAGTTTATATTAATACTGAATCAGATCCTACCAAGTTAGAATAACTTTTAAAGATGGTGCCATTACACTATGTGCATGTCATAGAATGAGCCTAATTAACATTGCTGAGGCTGGCCACTAAAAGGTTGAACATTTGGTGATGAATATTTTGATCATAGAAACTCAAAAAACCCATATATAAAGGTGTGGAGGCAAGGTTGGCAATCTGTTTCACTGAATAGAGTATTCACACTAATGAAATCATGAATCTGAAAGTAATGAAGTAAAAATAACACACTTCTTTATTCATTTCAACAATTCATTTATCATTTCAAGGGCTGTTCCTGATATGCAGAATAAGCAAATACAGGCAAAATCTAGGTGAATCAGAATTAAAGGATATCTCTTCCCTTTCAAAAAAGATTGTGGAATAAGCTATTCCACTCTCTCAGGAACTGAGAAGAGAGAAAAGACTTTTATGTGTTCTCACCTGAAGCTGCTGTAGCATTTGTAGGGGTTGAAGCAGCTGCTTGAATCCGAGCATGGGGAGGGATAAGGATTGTAGCCAGAGGTGGATTACTTGACAGTTCTAAAGGAAAGCAAAACAAAAGTTAGGTTTCACTTATAAATCTGAATGTCAAATAATCAGATACCAGCTTTTGAAGAGATTAGTTCTAGAATGCTTCCAATTATCCCTGACTAAAAGATAATGTTAACGACCCATTAAACGCAGCACCTACTTGTCAATCAAGAAAGTGCCATCTATTTTCAAGGTTCTCTTTCTACATGTAGGCTTTAATAGATAAAGGAAAAATGAAACTGGAGCAAGATGAAGCTGATAACGATGGTAGAAGAAAGGGGAAAAATTCTGACATGCAGCAAATGTCCTGGCAAGTTTATAGAAACATGATGGATTTGAAAAGGTTGGGAAATTGTGTCCTATATGAATTAGCCTAAAGTATTTCCTAATAGCATGATTTACTATCAGCTTATATTATCTCTGAGAAACATGGAAATAAACTTAGGACAGATTCAATGCCATTTTACTATAAGCAGCCCACTTAAACCGACATTTTACTTTTAGGAAAGGCAAGAGGATCCATGGTAGTTGGTATTTTTTGGGGGAAAAACCCCAAACCCCAGGATAATGAAGGAGAAAGGATGGTAGTGTGGATAGGGCATTGAACTTGGAGTCAGGGAGATCTGGATTCAAATTCTCCCTCAAACATCTATATGATGGGTCCTCCCCAACACATTATTCTGGACATTATGGGCATTGAAATTAAGATTCAATAATGGTAAAAATCCATTATATCATACTTAAGTTGGTTCCATTAATAAATAATATAACTTCTCTCTTCTCAACAATGATGTTACAAAGGAGATTAACATAATGTACAGTATGAATATAAAATCAGGAAGGACAGAGCTTCATAATCCTGACTCCTATACTACCAGTTGTATGATCCTAGGCAAATCCCTTCACTCTTTTTAGACTATGTTTCCTAATCTGTAAAATGGAAATACTAATACTTGCAGCACCTAAACTCATAGGGCTGTGGTTGACAAAGGACTTTGCAAACCTCAAAGTGCCATAGAAATGTGAATTATTCCAGAAACTATTTTTGGGGGAGGCTTGGACATAAAATCTATGGTTTAATAATCTCAACTGGCCCCCCTGGATATCTTTACAATCACCAATTCTATCTTCTCCTCTACTCTCCTCATAGCTTTCTGCCTATAAGTCTCTCATCCTGGTTACAGACTGAACTACTTATATACCTAATTATTTTTAAAAAATAGTGTATAATTATAACAAAAGCAAAACTAATTTTAAAAGACAATTTATACTCTTGTGAACAATCTCATTGGCTATCTTTTTTACATTAAAAACAAAAGCAAAATGATCCTTTGAAAAGCTTTACTATTTAGCAGGACAAATATTATTGTAAAATACTATAAAAGAAAAATACTTGGTAAATGCTCTAGGTTTAAACTATTAAAACATTTCTATTTTTGAGCAAATTTTGCTAAAGCTTCTAATCTCTCTTTTTGAAAAAACCAACAGTATTGTAGGCTCATGTCCATCATTACAGATAGAAGTATATGTTTGTGTGTGTATATGTATGTATATATACATGTATATGTGGTTTTGTTTATACATAAACCACCTTCACCCCCAAGTATGAATGTTGTGATGTTAGTGAAAATTGTGGTGTTTAAATGTTATCAACAAGAAGGATGCAATTCTACTTAAGAATTCCAAGAAGTCAGATGTGAAATATGGGGACAAATGTGTCTCCTCTTCCTCCTTTTGTCAAAAGTTGGTTTATTCTGAATACAACATAGAGTCAACAGGTAATGAGAGAGGTTCATTACCTTGCCTTACCCTGAGGCCTTAATATATCAATAATAAAGGACTACTCCTTAAAGAATGGCCAGAGAAGGATGCTAATCTTCATGATGTTTGTTGAAAATTTTTGAGGAGCTAGAATCAGATGGTTCACCCTCAATTTGAGTACTTTCCTGAGTAAGACTATTGGGGAGCCAAATTATGCATCCCTTTCTTTCTCCATCACAAATTTTATCTTATAAATTTATGAAGTTTATTTAAATGTTGTTACTTGTATATGCAGATAAATTTGGACAAACTTTTCTATCCTTAATGAATAGGTTTGGCAGCTTAATAGTGGAGCATAATTATGCTTTCTTATGGTATTTTTCTCAAATCAAATGTTACTTTCTCCAATCAGAAATTTTTAGGGTGGATTATATTCTTGCTCTTTAACTATTTAGTAACATCATTCTAGCTTAATTATACTAGGTGCAAATTTGGGCTGTGGGAATTTGGCTTAGAAGTCATGAATTATACATCTGGTGTTGGATATATTCTTGGGGATATATTAAGGTTTGAACAGGATGTTCATTGATTCATTAATTTGGAAATAGAAAGGAGTTTAAAAAACAAACAAACAACCCTTTACCTTCTGTTAGCCTAAGGCAGAAGAGTGGTATAAAGGTGAGGCAACTGGGGTTAAGTGATTTACCCAGGGTCACACAGCAAGGAAGTATCTGAGGTCATATTTAAATTTAGGACCTCCTCTGTCTCTAGGCCTGGCCCTGTATCCACTGAGTCAACCAGTTGCCCTTGGAAGAGACTTTGAAGCGCTACCTGGTCCAAATCTCTCATTTCACAGAGTAGGAAACTAAAGCCCTGAGAGTTGAAGAAGTATATTCAAAGTCATGGAGATCATAAATAATAGAGCTAGAATTTGAACACAGATCCTCTGACTAAACCCACCACTCTTTCCAATGCACTATATTTTGCTTTTACATTCCCCCAAAGGAAAGAGAGACAACTGTTGGGCTAAAGAAATAATTGAATGTACATACTAGATGTCAAGAAAAGCTTAAATTATGTTCAGTATACTAAGGCTATACTAAGACAGTATAGATTTTATTAAGACTTCCATCCCAAACAGTTAAAACTAAACAAAAAGCCTTGGTGTATAAGGAATAGGCCCTTATCTGGAAAATGTGCTCATCTTGACAATTCCAGATGAGGTTCTTTTGTTAACCTAAATTTTGCTCTTTCATGCTGTGGGGAATAAAAAGTTTTAATGTTTCAAAATTTGGGGAACAAGCCTATATTTAACTCTATACTACAATTATGTTGACTTCAATTAAATCTTACTTCAAACCTTGTCTTTTAAGCCAAAAGGTTGAATTTTGTTTACTCCATAATAATGCAATAACCTTTTATTTCTATAACCACTTTATAATTGTTGTCTTATTACCTTATATAATCCTAAGACCATTCTATGTGAAAGAGTACAAATATTACTAGTCCTAATTTACAGATGAGGAAAATCAAGTTCAGAGAAGTTAAGATACATCTACTGTATCACAGCTAGTTTACTGGAGCCAGGAGTGGTACTCAGAGCATTTGTCACCAAGCGCAACTTTCTACTAGATTAAACTATTTTTCTTCATGTAATAGTCCCCTAAAATTATAGAATTTTAGACCTGGAAGGGACCCCAGTGACCATTTAACTTACCCCTATTATTTTTTACAGATGAGGAATTAAGACTATTGTAAACTATTTCAGGTCAATACAGCTATAGTAGTTAATGACACTGTAAAGAGTAGGAGGTCCTATATCCTAATTTTCAGTTCAATACTCTCTCCAATAAATCATCATAAAGTCTCCCCTCAAAGTCTTAATCACCTATAGTTCTATTAACATTAGCATTCTATTAGCATCAACAGAAAACAATTTATTAATCATCCTCTTCTATAGTTCTGTTAACATGTTTATATGCTACACGAAGTATTTCTAGATTTGAGTATTTATTTATTTATTTATTTATTTATTTGGTTCTACTAACAATACACTTCCTTATAAGTATTTAGTACTGCTGACTAGAGTAGTATAATGAATTTATCCACTTATGATCACTCGTATGCCCTTTTCTTTCATTGTGATGTCATATTAATTTATGAAAAAATTGGATTACCTTTCCTTAAAATGTCTTTACTTTTATGAACATTATTTTATTTCAGCCTATTTATATAATTTTCTTCTCTTTCTGCTGTGCATTTCCATCCTCTTCAGCACATCATAGCATCAACTTCAATTCCAGATATCTCACTCTTTCCCAGATAGTTTATAAAAATCTAGATAACTTATTAGACCAATAACAGATCCTTAAAGAACATCAAAAATACTACCATTTGTTTCCTATTTCTAAGTCAGTTCCCTAGTTTTAGGGAAATAGAAAGAATCCCATAAATTCAGAGAGACACATTTTTAAGTTTTTTGTATAAGAAACATTTCAGAGGTTAAATAAATTATTTCTGTTGGTTTCCCTCTGCCAATATTTATACATTTCTTTCAAAGGGAGCTCTGGAAGATCAGATAGATATGATTTCTTACTATAAAAATAATGGCCTTCCTTATTATATAGGTTGTTTGAGAGTTTAATAATTCAACTCTCTCAAGGGAAAAAAAAAACCAAACAACTTACATCTCCCAATCACATGGAATATAAATAAAACTCATGGGTTGATAGGTTCCAAGACTTTTTCTGAAAACTACTTTATGGATAGAAATCATTCTGGCAACCTGAAAGTTCTCCATGCAGTAGTCATTTGGAAATTCTTTAGTCAACTCTTTAGTTTCTTCAAAACTGCATATATATCATTCATTTCAATTTACCAGTGCCTTCAAAACTTCAGGATAAATGCTATCTAATATTAGTAATTTATTTGGTTATAATTTATCAGTAATTCTAGTCTACCTTGTACATTACTTTTAGTACTTGTGATCTCTCTCACAAGACAATCTGAAAGCAGGAATCCCACAATGCTGATTCTTTCATGTAATACAGGGTCTTCTCATAGTGATAAAACCCAGTTACTTTCGAGGGCCTATAAAATCTGCCCCTAATCTACTTTTCAACCTTAATGGTCTCCTATTCCACTACACATAATTTATGTTTCAGTCAGAATGGTCTACTTTTGCTCTTCCTCAAACTTACACTGTTTTCTCTTGCCTCTGAACCTTTGTTTTTTTTAATCATTCTTTGTTCCTATGATACTCAATAAATGTCCCATATAATAAAGCTTTATTCAATCTTCTCAGCAAGAAATATGTTTTGAATTGTGTAAGTCATAGTGTTTTGCTCATATTACTTAATATGGCATTTTTCATGGTCTGCTTGTTATTATAGTAATCAGTGGATCAATTTTTCTCCCCGTGAGACTAAAAGCACCTAGAAAGGAGTGGCTATTTTCTTATTTATCTTTGAATAGAATATATAGAATGTGTTCTCTGTATTTCCTCTCAAAGCTCGCTTCAACTATTTCCCATCTCTCATCCTCAGTTTCTACTTCTTTATTAGCAATTTTCCTATGTCTACATAAGTGCAAAGATTTTTTTCAAATTTTAAAAAACAAAAACTTCCTTGATCTGATCCTGACATCTCCTTAAGCCATCATTTGTCCTGTAGTTCCTTTATCTTTCCACTGTCAAATTCTCAGAAAAAGCTGTCTTTATTTACTTCCTCTTAATTGTTCTAATGATTTCTGATCACAAAACTTTATTTTGCTCTCTTCTGAACTTATCTGCTCTAATGAACTCAATTATCTTATAAGTAAATGACTCTCAAAGATATCTAGCCCTAATGCAAACTCCCATCCAATACTGCTAACTACTTAGTGGACATTTCTCTGAATGTTCCATCAATTTCTCAAACTCAAGGCTAAATTATCTATCCAAACACTAAATATTTTTTATTTCCGTTGTTGGTACCACTCCTCCTATTTAACTAGGCTTATAACCTCAGTGTCATCTTTGATCTTTACTTTTCATATCTAATTAACTACTAAATCTTCTCAATTCTACATTATTCTGCATTCATAATAGTTCTTACACATACCCTGCCCCCTTCAGTGAGGGGAAATGGGAAGAATGCTTCACATGGAGTCAGAAGATCTGGGTTTGAATTATAGCTCTGCTACTAGCTTTGTGACCTTGGACAAATAATTCACTTAACCATTTTGGGCCTCAGTCTCTTCATTTGTAAAATGAAGGGGATCAAATAACATTTAAGAGCCCTTCATGCTCTAAATCTATGATACTATGATGCTTTTGATCCTAGTTCTGGTATGCTTCATTTAGATTAGTGTAAGAGCTTCCTAGCAAGCCTTCCTATTCCCAGGATCCCCCTTTTCTAATACATACTCCACACAGGGACTAAAATAATTTCCTTAATGCACAAATGTGACTGTCACCTCCTCACTGAAAATCTTTCATGGGATGTTTATTGCTTATAGGATAGAATTCATGTATCTTGGTCTCACATCTGAACTCCTCCAGATCTGGTGCTCCTAAGCACCTTCCCAGGTTCACTTCATACTTCTTACATTCACAATCACCAAGTTTTGACTAAATTTGAATTCTAGCTGTTTATTGGACTTGATAATTCATCTCCAACCCCTGTGTATTTCTTGGGATTCTTAATTCTCCTTGAAGGTCATGCTTATGTACCACTAGCTCTGTGAAAACCTTCTCTAATTTGCCCACTTTGTGCCCTTTCATTCTTAAATAATCTTATATTAACTCATTCACATACATGTGAAACTCTCTACCTAATCCCACTCACTACATGAGCTTGTAATAAATTCCTTGAACAAGAGCAAGTAGAGAGTATCAATCATAGGTCAGGAACTGATACTGTTCTTATTTTTTTGTATCCACTATGCCTAGCACAATGTATGGCATATAGTTGCTTAATACATGTTAGGTGAATTTGTAGCCCCAGAACCTTGCATCAGTGTTTTGCACATAGTAGGAAACTGAAGGATGCTTTTGAATTGTGAAGTGCTCAATCAAAATTTGTTGAAGAAATGAAAAATTCTCTTGATGTTCTTAAACTGATGCTACATCTTATCATCCCTCGGGCACCTGGATGTACTCACTGGGCTAGGGAGGTTCTAGTTTTTTAATATTGACCCTATTTTCTGAAGGCATTTGCCATAAAGCATATAAATGGAAGTTTTTAAAGTACTCTATGAATTACTGCAATTACATTAATACCACAGGTATAGTTATTCAGAAGGAAAGCTGAGTCATTTCATACTTTAGCTACTATGAGGAATTTCTTTCTCTAGACAAATTTCTTTAATCTTTGAAAATGATATCCTCCTACAGGTTCTACAATACAGGATATGGATATGAAGAAGATGGGCTTGAAAATTCTTAAGTATCTTTTTTTTTCCACTGCTTTCCCTACTACCAATTAGGCTCAGTCTGAGAAATATGAAAGAACTCTGCTTTCTATCCATCTTCCTGGTACATAATAGCCATAATTGACTATTTGGAATAATGCTATACTAGATTGATCCTATCAAGTCGTCACATTATTAGTGTGTTTTGAACTGTATTGTTATACAAAGCAGGGGACTGAACAGAATTAATTATCCATTTTCATTTGGAGAAAATGCTGATGTTCTAGTTTCATTCTAATGTAAGTTTTAGAAAATAGATTTCTTTATGGTTTAATATACTGCTAGTGGTATATTTAAAAACTTTCAATAGGCTGATTACAAAACTAAACTCTATTCATGCATGTTCAATCTTCACAATTTACTTTTCCTGTAAGCATAGTTATCGACTTAACAACTTTAAAAATCAGGGACTATGGACAGGCATTCAGTATTTGTTGAATGAATCAAACTTGCAGTTATACCCAAGTCCCATTATTTAAATGCTGATATTTAATGTCTGTTTTGAGTTTCTATCTGCATAATGACTATGTCACTACATTTTAGGTTTTCAAAATTATAAGTAAACAAGACTGTCATACAGCAATAGGGATTCAGTTCACATTTAAACAGAAAAAATGTGATAAAAGTTAACTAAATGAGCCCTCCAGACAGTGCTGTTCTTAGATAGGAACAATATCTAAGACCCAAGACAGATCCAGGTGGAGAAAATGATAGGGTCACATTATTAGTTGATGTTTTATATAATGGTGCTGCATGCATGACTATACTAATACCTAGATGACATCCACAAACCATTACGAACTGAAAGTACATTCACAAACATGCACCTGTTTACTCATAATTACTAATATGTATACATATAGCATAGCACAGACATATGGTATATCTAAACTGAAAAAATTGCTAAATGCACATAGATCACGTACAAACTTGACCCTACTATACACAGAGCTTTACATTTGGTTAGCTCTTGTTAAGAAGAAAATATATGCTCTTAAGATGTGAACTGTAAAGCAAATTCCTGTACAGAACCCTATTTTACTCATCATCATCCATCTTAAAAGCACTCCTACACAAAAACACTTTTCTGATATGTGTTGGTATCTTTGTGAAAGAGTAACAACTTATACTATCTCCTCTCCCAACAATAGGGTTGGGTAACCCAAATATTGTAGCCTTTTGTTGTCAAGTTTTGTGTCCACTTCAAGGGAGCAATTGCTGCCACTCTGCACCTTTTCAATTGCCACTGGATTACTGTCAATATTCAAGATGGGCCAGTTCTTTCATGATTGGATAGGATTTAGACTCAAAATCATTTAGATGAACACTGACACAGGGTAAACCTTGGGCCTGAAGTTATCCAATCCATGGTATATTTGTATCTGAGATATGGTACCAAAATGTTGACTTCCCCCAAGTTCCATTTTTATTTGCTCAGGGTCATGTTATTAGCTATCCAGGTAATCAATGTCTTGGCTATATATTTAGGATGACAAAAAATAAAAATAGCAAATGAATTGGTGACATCCACTTATTTTAAGACAAATGTGAATTCATAATACTGATGTTTTGCTTTATGCAGAAAGTAGACTAGCAAGGTCATTTTAACTTAATTTATACAAACTTTAAATAAAGCCATTTAAATATCTATATATGTACTTTATATAAAAATATTTTCAAGGCTCTCTCTCTTTAACAATTTTCCCCCTCACTCTTGATCTAAGAGTAAAAAAATTTAAAACTTCTGATTTTAGACATTAGAAGAACATTTTCTAAGTTAGTATCAGAATTTCATTTCATTTTCACTTACTCTCTATAGTGCATGGCATTCTACTTAAAAGACTGTAAATGTTATATTGTTTATTGATTGTGAGATGTTTATGAAATGTGTAACATTATATATATTTTTATTAGGTTTTATTCATTTAAACATTACTGTTATTCAAAGGTATAAACAGAGCAATATTTACATTCACTAAAGACACGAACCTGGATTTTACAAAAGAACACCTTCTAAATAAATAAAGAACTAAAAAAAATGCAAATCTTGTTTATCTTTGAGTCTAGAACTATAATATTGAGGACTTACTGAATATTATGAACTTAAGAGATTATCAGTTTTGAAAAAAATCATAAAGCCATTAAAATTAACCTCTAACCCAATGGAATAACATCTCATTATTATTATGGTACAAGGCAACTCATTCCATTTTTAGATAACTAATTGCTATAAAATTTCAGGTGAAATCTACATTCCTTTAACTTCTACCCCTTGGTCTAGGTTTGTCCTTCTACAGAAGAAAAATAACCTAAATTTCTCTTTTTTATGACAGCATGACTTTGAATATGGCTATCATGCCCTAACCTAAATCTTCTAGGGTATAATCAGGTCTAGTTCTTCAAACATTTCTTAATAGAACATTATTTCAGACCACTCACCATCCTGGTTGCCTTTCTTTGGATAGATCCCTTAAAATATGGCACCTAGAACTGAAGATAACACTTCAGATGTGGTCTTAAACAGTGTAGAAAATATTAAGATTATCATCTCCTCTTGAATTGTAGACTACACTTAATGAACTCTAATACTTTTTTATATTAGTTTATTTAGTGGCTGTCATATCATCAAATTTAATTGAATTTACAGTAAAGAAAAATTTCCCAGATAATTTTCATATGAACTGATACCAAGCAAGGTCTCTTCCCCTTTGTACTCAGAGTTTAAATACAAGACTTTTATTCTAGGTTCTTTTTCATGTAGGAGCTATATTTCAGGAATAGGTTAAACTGGGAAAATGCATTATTAACTTATTCAAACCACTTAATACAAAGAATCAATAATTTTCTAGATGATTCCCTGGTGACCTAAAAGAATCACTACAACTGAAATAACTTGAAATACTTAACATGCTCCCAGGATGTAGTTGGTGTATCATGAAACTAATTATGTACCTGACCCCATCACAGAATAGCAAACACATTCTTTGATCTCCTTCTCTTTCTCTATTCCATATTCTTTGTTTACTCTAAGCTTTACATCAAGCAACATATACCTATTGAATTCAAGGCACATTTCTATTCAGTAAAAAAATAAGGAAACATCAACCTATAGGAATTAGATCGTTTGGTTATAAGTATTTCTGAAAGGTGAAGGGAATCTGAAGGGATTAGAGACAATTTTGGAAAGAATACTTTAGTATCTGTCAGGTTCACATAATTTCATATAACTCAAGCCCTATGAAAACACCTAAAAGCATGGAGGCAAGAGATCTTATACTCTACATAAAGTCTAGAAGGGCTGGTGAGAATCACTGTTGACTCTCACCATCAGGTAATTAGATTGAAGAAATGATAAATATTAACTATTCATTAATAAGTTTGAGTTTTGAGGCTAACCCACAGCTATTAATTAAAAATGAGAAAAGTCTCTGTGCTTTTGGAAGAGAATTATTTGTTTAATTTAGTTTCAGGTAACCATTAATAGAAAAAATAATGTACTAATACTTCTGAATCAGACTTTACTCAATTAAATTACACAGATTTTATTCAATTAAACTACACTTCTGTAACTGTTGTCCAAGTTGAAGTTTCAGAGATACCTGTTAAAAATTTCAGAAAGTTTCTGTTTACTAAATGTCTTTTATTAGCCTTCATTATATTTTCAGATGGTAAGCTGAACATTATACCTTGATATTTTTTAGCAGCATAAAAAAATTTTTTTTTAAAACCTTACCTTTCATCTTAGAATCAATACTATGTATTGGTTTCAAGGCAGAAGAGGAGCAATGGGGATCAAGTGACTAGCCCAGGGTCACACAGCCAGGAAGTGTCTGATGCCAGATTTGAACCCAGGACCTCCTGGGCCTGGCTCTCAATCCACTGAGCCACTCAGCTACCCCTATATATACATTTTTAATGAAAATTGGGCAATTCCTTTGAAAGACCCTAGGCAAATCAATTTCCCTCTTTGGTCCTTAGTGTCTTCATCTGGAAAATCAGATATTCTCAAAGATCACTTCTAGTTCTAAAGTTAGCTTAGCTGGTAGAGGCACCAAGAGGATGCCTTCTAATATTCTAGTTTTTATCTTTCCATAGTTTATGGAAATCAATAGTATTTCTTGAATTTAGAGATTGGCCTTTTATAGTATGTAGTTTACTGGAAGGAGGAAGTCTAATTTATAAAATTACCTTGAGTGGTGAAATTGAAGAGTGCAGGTGTATCTCGCCCATTTGGTAATTTGACATTTGGGTCCCGTAATTCATCAAAAAAAGAATGTGCACAAGCTTCCAAGGGTGTCAATCGGGCAGTCGGGGTATATTCCAGCAGACGGCTACATAATGCAATTGCCTCAGGTGGAGTTCGGGGTCGGAAGACCTATGTGACAAAAAAGATAGACTGATTTGTTTTTCATTATAACAGTTAAGCAATTAACCCTCTGAGTAATAATAAGTTAAGAACTCCCACTAGTTACACAAAAATAATTGCATTTGGATAGGGAGCCTTCTAAAATTTAAAGGGTTAACTGCACATGGCTCACCACACTGGGGTGAAGATGAACTGGTCAATGAAAGACTATATGAGAAAACTCAGAGAAACCACTGGGAAAGAAGGTAAAAATGTCTAAAAATGCTGATGATACAGTAGAGCAATCAATCATGCATACAGAAATGATATATATGTAGATGGGACAAAAGTTGAGGTTCATAGAGAGGCAAAATGAAGGAAAATTCAAGATGATGAAAATTAAAAGTTCTTGACTTTTTGTGACAGTGGGCAGAAGGATGTCTCTTTTGGATGATTTTGAGCAGAATAACCGTTTCTATGGACAGCACTGTTCAAGTTTGGCAGTCAGTGTCTTAGAGAAAACAGAAAGTTGTTTATCCCAAGCCTGAAAAATGTTAATGATTTTGTCTTTCCTATTTTAAAAAATTATACATTATCTAGAGAAAATTTTTGGAAATTTAGATTTTTTTTAACAGTTTTTACCCATGGTCATTTATACAGATCATCTTTCTTTGAATGTTTTGTCTATGCCCGGAGTGGGGAGGACTTTTTTTTTTTCCCTATTTAGGGTAACTAACACACATAAAAGTGTACTGAGGACCAAATTTCCAATTCAATAAGTACAAAAGAGACTATACTTCAGTTCTCTATCTTTGCCAATCTAAGGGGGAGATACAGATTGGGGAGAAAGAAAAAGTAGAGGAACACAAAGAGTAAAGATAGAATGGAGGACAGGAAGAGAGGCACTCATGGAGAGAATGGGTATAAAAGTAGATTAAAGAGAGACAAAAATACAGCAACTAACAATGGTAGATACTCATTGAAGTCACACAATGGAGGAGTAAGAGTAAGAAGAGATGGAGTGAAGAAGGGATATGGAGGTCAGAGGGAAGGAAGAAGGAAAAGAGAGAGGGAAATAGAGAAAGAAAAAAGAAACAGAGACAGATAAAGACAAAGAGACAGACAAAAAGACAGAGACAGACACTCAAAGGGAGATGAATACAGAAAGAAAAAGCACCTATGGAAGGAGACAAGGTAAGAGGAAGCCAGGAGATACTAAATAGGTATCAGAGTATTCAGAATTTCAAGAAATAATTTGGAATAGTCCTTTGTACATGATTGGAAAACAACTTTTCTGCTTTTATTTTCAGATATCAAAATTCATATTTGAAATAAAGGTAAAATTATGGTTTTGTGGACAGAGTGCTAGACCTAGAGTCAGGAAGACCCGAGTTTGAATCCTGCCTCAAACACTTACTAGCTGTGTGACCCTGGGCAAGTTGCTTAACCTTTCTCTGCCTCAGTTACCTTATCTGTAAAATGGGAATAATAATAGCACCTAACACAAGATCAAATGAGAATAATGTTTGTAAAGTGATTTGTCAACCTTAAAGCACTACATAATGCAGTTTATCATTATTACTACTTATAAAGGAATTACTTCGGTTAAAAAATTCATTTTAGAACCTTGAGTCTTGATTAATTTATTAGCTATGCTTGAAAGTCCTTTTCATAAGAAAAGTTCTCAGATCGCCATATTTTTCTTGGAAAGAGAGAGGGCTTAGAGCCACCTATTCCACAGTATCTTAAGAGTTACAATTTGAAACCAGCATTTATGTCATGTTTTGAGCCAAAGCCTCTTTTTTCTTATGCCCATTTCTGCACCACTCCTATTCCTTAGGTCCAAAAATAGTAACAAATTCTGATTTTTTGGCTTATTTGGGTACAAATGGGAGGTAGGGAGTAACGTAAAGTTATAACTTAAAAAACTTGACAGGAACAGCCTGAGCACTTCCACAGCTTTTTCAATGGTTATTTTCAAACCCAGAAGTCTTTTCTGAATGGGGTGGTCATAGGAAGGATACATGGAGCAAAAGTTCTCTAGGTACTACAGATGTGACCAGAACATCACCTCTTGGTCCTTGTCCCCAACAACTGCTGAAATAAGTCATTGTTTAGAAGCTTCCCACTCCTGTTCTTTATCACCTAATTTCCCCCTCCGTATCACATGAAAGACAAAGTTGAACAGTTGTCTTTAATGCTCCTCCCTGAGGACAATTTCCATTTACTTGACAGTATATGGAATTACGTTGCCAGCATTTTTCAATAAACATGAGCTAATCCAAAATGCTTTTGCACCAATATGGGAGCACATAAGCCACTCAGCATCACCAAAAATAGAAATAAATACCTCCTGCTAACATTCAAATGCAGGGTAGCTGGGCAGTAAGTACATTTTAAATGGAGAAATTTCATGTTAACATCAACGAAGATTATCTGTCAAAACCAACAATAAATCAGTATTGTAAATTTCTCTCTTAAAAATAGAAACCCCAAACCAAAACCACTTTGGTGCCTTGTTGGCTACAAGTACCCATCCATGTTGGTACTAAGACATTGTATATTAGCCCATTTTGTCATGGAATCCTGACTCATGGAGTCAAAGAGTTAAAACAACAAAGAATAATATTCATTCTGATAACAAACATTAAGCCGGACGTAACCTACAATTACAAAGTTATCCACTGTTACTTTAAACCCTTTGAGTGACCCATGATGAGAAAAGCTTTGATTGGCACTCTGTGGATAAACTTTAACCTGAAGATTATGTGGGGGTCATTTGTGTTGGGTCAAACCCAATGCCTCCAGAGTTCGGATTTCTGACCACAATACTGGGTGTAGTAGCAAGTGACTTCCAAGTTACAGCCCAAACAGGAACATTGCTCTTCTGGTTGTTACCTTGTGTCTAAAGAAAAGGAGACCGACAGAACTACTGAAATTTGGTTTTACCAAAGGAGTTTCTGTCACTGCTGCTTCCTCATTTTCCATACTTCCTTAAACTGTTTAACCTCCAGTACCACAAATAATCAACAACATATTTTTTGGAATAAAGGAAATTTAAAGGAAAAAAAAAACCCTCTAATTGTTAAACCTGTCTGGAACTATAATGAATTATTAAGATCGATGATGATGACAAAATAAAACATACCTAAACAAAACACTTGCTAAAGAGTGATTTAAAAGCTGAATCACAGATGCCTAGATATTAATTTTTATGCTATAATATTTTAAAAATGAAATATTCATTTATTTGCAGCAGGAATCTCTAGCCTTTCAAAATTCCTTTCCCCAAGTTTTACAGGCCAGCCCTAATAATTTGAAAAAAAAAATTAAATACATACCCGAACTCCTGAGGTGAAATGTCCTGTTCCTGACGAGTCCTAAAGATGATAATGCAGTGAAATAATCCAAACAGGGGAAGTCAATCCAAAAGAGAATAGTCCAGCAAGGAAAAATATATCCAATGTTATAAGAAATCCATGGTGTGGGGGACATAGAAAATGTTTATACAGTTATAAACTTTAAACATCAGTCTCCATAGTAGCAAATCCAAGTTTTGAAAATTATTTCGCCACAGTGTATGTAAAAAAATTGCGCAATGGTGAGGCATAGTAAAGAAACATCATAATTTTATTTTATGTTCCAATGCCAGTGCATTTATTAAAAAAATACAAAACCAAAAAAAGTTAAAATCAAAATTAAATCTAGAAGTAAAGGGGTAATCAAGTTCCCAAAGTAAAGTATTTGGCAGTCCTCTTGTCCCGGATTCATTGTCCACAGACATGGGGGAAATGGGGGAGGGCCAGATTAGCCTGCTTTAAACTATGTACATATTTTGTTTTTCTCCACAAATGTGTCCAAAAGACACAGTATAAAAAATTCTAAATTAGTGTTCAGAAGAAAATAAAAATATTTGGTCTGTTTTACTATTTGAGTTTTCAAGCCAGATAGTTTATAAATTTGTGTGAGCTAAGAACGGATCAGGCCACCGCGGATTATTCTCCATTTTGGATTGACTTCCCTTCTAATGGATGTTTATTTTGCTGACGTTCTTTCTCATCTCTTTAGGACTCTTCACGAAATTGACATATCACCTTGGGAGTGCGGGTATGGACTTAATTTTTCTATTGTGGGCTTTTCCCCCTCATACCCTTGCACCCATTACTAAAGAAAAGAAAAACTTAAGAACATTCTTTCCTTTTGGAATAAACTCACTAAAAAAATCCTAAGCCTTTTAGTACTACCAATTCAACACAGTTCCATCTAAAATTCTGCCCAATTCACCCACCAAAAGCTAAACAAAAAGATATACAATAAACAATAATACTAAGGGACAGTCACAGTTATGGGTGACAAGCACAGTAATGTACACCAACACCTAGTACAACTGAGCAAAAAAAAGTGACAGAGGTAGTGGTGTCGGTTATAAAGCATAAGAATAAAAGATGGTACAACTCACCAGTAGCTGTGAACTCCCTTGACTAAGATAGAATAATTTAACATTCTTTTAGGATAGTTTCCAGTGGGGGAATTAAATATTTTTAATAAAAATAAATAATCCGCGGATTACTTTTAGTCTGCAGACTAAAATTTAGTATACGGATTAAAATCCGGCCCATCAGAATAAAAATCTCTAAATCTAAAACACATCCAGGTGGACAAAACATGAAATCAAACCAAAAGAACTGAGTGCACAAAGTAAGACTCAACTGGGCAGACTAACATTTAGTGCGCAGACTAAATATGGCCAGCCAAATATGTAGCAAGGCCATGAAAATCCCAAAACACCCCTGCAAAAAACAAAAGCAAAAATAAATAAGTAAAATAAATTAAAAAGGCCAAAAAGAAAATAAGAAAAAAGGGGAAAAAAACCAAAACAAAACAAAACACTGACATGAACTTTTAAAGTGATCCAAATACTACCTCACCTGTGCAGCAACTCATTTTCACAAGATAAAATAAACAGTCTCTCACAATACTGGTCCACGGTAGAACTAGCAGCACATCAAATTCTAGTTTTCAAAAATTAAGTATCTCTGGTGTTGAACAAATGCAAATAAGTCCTAATATAGGAAATTATTCAAGGTACATTTGCATTTGGATAACTAAAAATTAGGTGTAATTTAAATCGAAATATTCCAGAAATAGCCTTTGACTATCAAGTTTAAGCCTGGAGAAAATTTTTATGACTAAATTTAAAAATTCTTTATAAAAGAGCCTTTTAGAAAACAATCATATATACTATTTCAAGTCCTAGTTAAAGTAGCTTCCTGCCAGCATCAGATCTAATTCTATTATATTAAGAAGCCTAGTGATCAATGTAAATTTTCCCATTTTCCATCGATGTAACCAGAGACAATTAATCTAAATAGAACACAAAGCCAGTTCTGCTGCCTGTTCCAAACAGTTCCTCCTCACTAGTTGATACTGACATAAATATGAAATACTGCCACAGATCTCTAATTACAGACCAAATACATGCAATACAGTTCAGAACAACTGACAAAACCACATGCTCAAGGATGCAAACTTAACCATTACCAAAGAGGAGACCTATTGTAGTTAAGCCTTTGTTCTCAAGCTACTACAGAAAATTAGTTACAATTTAAAAACACAGAATGAGATGTCACATTAAACATAGGACTAGAGATTGACTTTCACTTATTTGTTGAACTTTATACTATTAGCTGATTAGAAGAAAGGCTTCATTCTTCTTAAGTCTTAAAAGGCAACAACAGAATATAGTATTCAAAGGGGGTAAAAAACGCCATAAATGTCTTTTTAATTTTAAGCATTCTTATTTAGTTTAATTTGATTCTTTGGCACTTTTTGTTGAGGAAGGTTTTTAATATGTTTGACATAAACTTTATATACAGTAATCAACTGAAGGGCTGAGTAAAATGGCTCCATTATATCACTACAAAGTGATATGCTATCATGTAAATATGTTTCAAGCATTATCAGATGCTGAAGTTCCAGTTCAATAATATTCAAATAGCATCATCATGCTTTTGGCTCAGTTAGAATGCAACATTTGAAATTGTCCCCAAACAGGGTCGATTAGATCAATGAAATATGATGTCTTTTTAAAAGATATAGTTTTATAACAATTATTTTGCCAAACTATTAGCATTCCAGTTTCAAAATTATAAATATATTTTAGTAAACTGTTTCCATTCATTCAGGTCACACTGGTAAAAACTCTTAAAAAATAAATGAAGGTGACAGGTGGATAGAGAACTAGAGATGGGAGGGCTTGGGTTCAAAACCTGGTCTCAGAGAAGTCCTAGTTGTGTGATCCTGGGTATGCCACTTGACCCCAATTGCCTAGCCCTTATAAGTCCTTTGCTTTGGAAATTCAATACTTAAGATAGTAGGTAAGGGTTTAAAAAAATAAGCAAAAGGTTTTGGAATAATTATGTATCAAGAGTATAAATATCCTAAAAGTAAGCTTTAAAAAATGAACAAAAAGATTTAATGAAAAAGAAAAAAAAACTGACCATATCAAAGTTCTCTAAAATAGCCATTTCTTTGCAGATTAATATTTATCTCTTCCTAAACTTATTTGGAAATATAAAATGAGTTGAAAAGAAAATGTAATTGTTTTCCTGGGCTCTAAGAAATTAATTTAGATTTGAATCAATTTCTCACCAATGAAAAACATTCTATACTAAACTGATGGAATCTTGCAGGCTCAATTTCAAAGTTTTTACAGATACTAAGTATTATTAGCCTAGCTTTTACTGAAAGAATAGAATTTGGACATTAAGACTATTAATTTATCTAGAATATTAGTCAAGAATTTTATAAAATTTGCATTTGCCAAAAAGTATGAAACGGGGTCTTGTTTAATTTAAAAATAAGCCTCAATAAAGTCAAACTAAAGTTGTTTATGATCAGAATTTAAAAGTAAATTTTAGAATTTAATTCAAAGAAAAACAGCAGTATAAAAATTTCATATTCCTTGAAAGTAGGGACTATCATTTGCCTTTGCATAAATCATAATACATAGCAGAATGCCTCAGAAATCATGCATTTTGGGGGCAGCTGGGTAGCTCAGTGGATTGAGAGCCAGGCCTAGAGATGGGAGGTCCTAGGTTCAAATCTGGCCTCAGACACTTCCCAGCTGTGTGACCCTGGGCAAGTCACTTGACCCCCATTGCCTAGCCCTTACCACTCTTCTGCCTTGGAGTCAATTGACTCCAAGACGGAAGGTAAGGGTTAAAAAAAAAAAAGAAATCATGCATATTTAAATATTTAATGAATGAATTAACTAAAAAAAAAAAAGTAAATGTTCTTCTTCCTTAATATTAAAGTTAAGTTTAAATCCACACATACGAGGAATAATCTACTAAAAGAATCCAAATCCAATAAAAATGGTAAAATCATATTGTCTAATGATATCTAAAAGAGCTTACTCATTATTTCTTTAAACTATAGTAATGATTTATTTCCCTACTATGATGTAGGAAGGAGACATTTCATAACTGAATTTTTCAGATAACTGAAGCCTATTTCCATATAAGCACTAAAATATGGAAACCTTCCTGAAAGGTACAGGATATAGTTTGTCTTTTTAAAGGAATACATTGCATGAAATTTTTCCTTTTCTGGATCACTCAAGTTCATTATTTTACCTCATTTGGTCCATGATATCCAAGTGGTTCTAATCATGATGCCATTCTGCCTCAGCATCATGTGTGTGCTCAACCTCTTTACACATACCACTCTAGATTTAGACACAATCTAATCAATACTGCCATTATTATAAGGAAAGGACCTGTCGATCTACTTCCCTATTGCTCCATTCATTATTCTTGTAACTTTATTTTCTCTTGGAATACTAAGATCATGTGACACTACATGAAACCTTGCCTAATCTCCCCAGTCAATAGTGGCCTACTTTGTGAAACTACCTTGTAGTCATTTTCAATATATTCTGTATATACTTATACACACATATACATTCTGACTACATCATTAGAATGTGTGCATCTTGAGGTCAAGGAATATTAAATTTTTGTCCATGTATTTTTAGTGCTTAGCAGAGGCTGACATATAGTAAATGTATAATAAATGCTTGTTGACTGATCTTAGATCCAAGGAATAGGTTTTCAAATAAATATAGAAACCTATATTCAAAGAGAAATATCAGGAGAATTCTTTAAAGGGAAGTAAAACCAAATCAAGCTAATGAAAAGTACTTTACAGAAAAGTATAGCTATTCGCCTTTCCCATTTAAAAAAAGATATAATCAACATTACTGTAAGAGTGAAAGCAAAACAATTATTTGGAATTACAAAGCATGAGATGAAGCTTTATCACCAGACACAATCATTTAACAAATTTACAGAGTTTTGACAATGAATCAAGGAAAAGCATTTGTTTAATTCTTAATATGTTCCAAGCACTGTGCTAAATGACCAGGAATATGGACACAAAAAGTGACAATCTCTGTTCTAAAGGAGCTGGCATTCTTGCTTTCTTTTTTTTTTAAACCCGTACCTTCTGTCTTAGAATTGATATATTGGTTTCAAGGCAGAAGCACAGTAATGGCGAACCTATAGTACAGGTACCAAAGATGGCATGCAGAACTCTCTGTGGGTACTTGACCATCCTCCTAACCTCCCCCTATGCCAAGTTTGTTACTAGAAAGGCAGAGGGACTTGGGTGGGAGCTTCTCCCTTTCCCTTCTCTCACATACCTCACCCCTCTGTCCATCAGCCAATGGGAGCACACAGAGAGTAAGGTGGGTGGCTCACAGGCAGCAGAGAGCTCAGGCCACTCCCCTACCCCTCTATACACTCACTGAGACCATTCCTCACTTCCCCACCTCTCTTCCTAGCAGCCCAATGGGAGTGTTTCCTCCCATCCCCATGTGGGGTCAGGGGTAGAGTGGGGCTAGGTGTGTTACACTCAGGGGAAGGGGCAAGTCATTCAGCCTGGGGGTGGGATGGGGTGGGTTGGGGTGGCGGGGCCTGGCACTCCATCTCTAAAAAGTTCGCCATCACAGGGCTAGGCAATTGGGGTTAAGTGACTTGCCCAGGGTCAAACAGCTAGGGAATGTTTGAGGCCAGATTTTAAATTAGGATCTCCCATCCCCAGGGTTGGCATTTTATCCACTGAGTCAGTCACCCTAGGTGCCCCTAGAAGTTGATATTCTAATGAGGAAAATAGCACTTAAAGGATAGTAATAGTGCCCTTTCTAAGAGGCAAGGGTAATATGATTTTATTATCTTTATCAGGAATGAAGGAGTGAGAGTGGTGAAGAGGAAGAGCTACTTTAAGGGACTCCAATAATCTTTTTAAGACTTAAGACTTTTGTGGGGCAGGTGGGTGGCTTGGTAGATAGAAAGCAAGGTCTGGAAATGAGAGATCCTAAATTCAAAGTCTGGATTCTGATACTTTCTAGTTGTGTGACTCTGGACAAGTCTTTATTACTCTTCTGCCTTAGAACTGATATACCTGTGGTGGCAAACCTATTGTACATGTGCCAGAGTGGGAACTCAAGAGCCCAGCACAGACTTCACCAAAGTTCATTACTAGAAAGCCAGACAGATGCAGGGCCAGGCTGCTTCCTTCCCTATCTCCACATGCAGCTGAGGACATTTCTCACATCATCTGCCCCTTTAAAAGGTCTGCCATCACTGTGATATACAGTATTGATTCTAATATGTAAGGTAAGGATTTAAAGAAAAAAAAAGAGACTTAAGATTTTTGGAATACCCTGTATGTACATCTGGGAGGTGGGTAATGACTCACCTTTCCTTATTAAAATAAAAAATTTGTTAATGAACTACTTCTAGTAACCAAAGTCATCTTTGTTTACTCAGCTATGTTGAGTATGCATGCATAATAAAACAGGCAAAACAGTTTAAAGGTTGTCCCTAAAATCACCATTAGTAAGAGATTATCTGGTTAAAGTTATTATTATCTTAATAAAGCTTTTCTCATCCTCCACTCCAAATACCACAATCTCCTGCTTAACTAAGTTGCCCAATGACCAGAAAATTGCTGAGGAAAATATTAAGGAAATAATTTCCTGCTACTGTAATCTTAGTGATAACTAAGAGAAAATATTTACTGTTTATATATGTACACACACACAGACACAGATATCCACATACTTAGCTTGGACCTAGACTGAGCAGAAGTTAAATGTTTTGCTCCCTGGATAGATAACTAGAACTACTGTACCCTAGAAATCCAAGTTCATTATATATATATATAACCCATACCTTTTGTCTTAAAACTGATACAAAATATCAGTTCCAAGGCAGAACAGTGGGAAGGGTTAGGCAACTGGAGTTAAGTAACTTGCCCAGGGTCTAACAGTTAAGCAGTTTCTGACGATAGATTTGACACCAGGTCCTCCCATTTCCAGGCCTGGCTTTCTATCCATCATGCTACTTAGCTGCCGCTCGCAGTAGGATTTTTTATAGCTGAAACCGGCATAATGTAATGATACCCTATATATGCAATAGGGAGATTCTGCAGTTTATGGAATAGGGAAATGACACCACCAGATCTATGCTTTCAGAAACTGACTTTGTTAACTTAGTGAGTCCATTAAAATTTAAGTTGCTTTAGAAACATCACTTTGGCAGCTGACTAATTCTATTAACATCTGTTACATAATTTCAAGTAGACTTCCTTATAGCAGGGCAATCCTTTTTCATCAACCTATCCATTCCCTGTGGCACTCAGGACAGTGATTATTTCAAACCTTTTCATCTCTCTTCAGCCTCCCACCACTCTTCTTTATCTAGGGTATGCCCACTAAACTAGGAGATATCCTCCATGGCTCTGTTCTGGATAATCTCTCTTCTCTACATATTATTTCACTTGGTGACCTCATCAGCTCCCAAGAGTTTAATTATCTCTACACAGATGATTCCCAGAGTTATATATGTAGCCCCAGTCTCTGATTCGGGCATCATCAACTGCCTTTTGGATAGTGAACTCAAAATATCCAAAATAGAATTTAGCCTTCCAACCCTTCCCCCTTTCCCAATGTTGCTTTTAGTGAAGAGGATACCCCAATTCTCCTATTCACCTAAGTTTAAAAGCTAGGACTAACCCATGACTTCTTACTCATATACCAAATATTCAACCCACTGCTATAACTTGTCATTCTTGCCTTTACAACATTGCTCATGCAAGTTCTCTTCTCTCCAGTCACAAAACTACCATCACCTCCTACCTGGCATTCAGCCTTGTAATTGGTCTCCCCATCTCAACTGTCCCCCCATTCCAATACCTCTTTGACATCATTGTCAAAATGATTTCTTATCTCATTCTTTCACCCCATGGTTCAAAAATAAGCATTAAAGTTCCTGTGTGTTAGAGAGTGCTAAGTTAGCCCTTCAATAATTATTATCTTACATGATCCTCACAACAACCCTGAGAGGTAGGTGCTACTTCTCAGGGTCAAATGAAAGGAATAAATATCTTTTGCTGGCATTCATCCATTTATGTGTTTGTTTATTTACTTGCTTATTTATTTTTTATTCATTCATTCATTCATTCATTCATTCATTCATTCATTCATTCATTTATTTGTTGGACCCTTACCTTCTGTCTTAGAATCAATACTG
The DNA here is from genome assembly GCF_027887165.1 of Monodelphis domestica. NCBI lineage: Eukaryota > Metazoa > Chordata > Mammalia > Didelphimorphia > Didelphidae > Monodelphis > Monodelphis domestica. Next base: position 83,726,779 of record NC_077230.1, read on the forward strand.
TGTATTGGTACCAAGGCAGAAGAGTGGTAAGGGCTAGGCAATGGTGATCAAGTGACTTACCCAGGGTCATATAGTTCGGAAGTGTCTGAGACCAGATTTGAACCTAGTACCTCCTGTTTCTGGGCCTGGCTCTCAATCCACTGAGCCACCCAGCCACTGCCCTCTTTTGTTGGCATTTAAAGCTCTTCACCACATGGTCTCTTCTTCCCTCTCTTTTCAGTCTTCTTACATTTTCTTCTCTTCATTCACTCACAACCCCTTTCTATTTTTTTTTCTTGTATACAACATTCCATCTCCTGAGTCTTTGTCTTTGAATTAGCTGAACTCCATGTTGGTAATATCTGCTCTACTTATTTCTGTCTTCCTTCAATGCTCAGTTCAAATTCTGTCTTTTGCAGAATGCCTTTCCTATGCCACTCATGACTCCTTTAAATTCTCTTCTGTCCTTTTTCTCTTTTATGATAATAAAAAAATAGCCAAATAGCTATATCTAAAGTACTATATATGCTAGATTACAGAGATATAGATACAATATAAAATAGACTCTGGCCTCAAGGAATTTATATTCCAAGGAGGTTGAAAGAAAGGAAGGAAGGAAGGAAATAAGTATTTATTAGGAATCTACCAAGTGTCAGGCACTATGCTAAGTTCTTTACAAATAACTCATTTAATCTTGACAACAACCCTAGGAAGTAGGCGATATTACTATTCCCATTTTACAGTGCAGGAAACTGAAGAAGACAGAAATGACTTGTTCAGGGCTACACAGCAAGGAGATATATAATGCCAAATTTGAACTTGGGTCTTCCTGACATTAGGCCCAGAGCACATTATATAGAACAAGAAATATTTAAGAGAACAGATTACTAGCAACTTGTGTATATGATTGTCTCTGTTTGCCTCAGCTTCCTAATCTATAAAATGGGGATGACAGTAATAGCACCTACCTTGCAGGGTTATTGGGAGGATCAAATGAGATAATAACTGTAAAGTGTTTTGCATAGTGTCTGGCACATTGTGTGTGTGTGTGTGTGTGTGTGTGTGTGTGTGTGTGTGTGTGTGTGAGAGAGAGAGAGAGAGAGAGAGAGAGAGAGAGAGAGAGAGAGAGAGAAAGAGAGAGAGAAGAGAGAGAGAGAGAGAGAGAGAGAGAGAGAGAGAGAGAGAGAGAGAGAGAGAGAGAGAGAGAGAGAGAGAAAGAGAGAGAGCAGAGAAGTCTTCATATAGGAAGTAGCACCTGAGCTGAACCTCTGAGAGACAGTGATAAGAAAGGAGTGAAGAATGAATATATAAAAGTGAAAAATGGAATACTAACTACAAAGGATAGCCAGAAGTCCAGTTCATTTGATGATAAAAAGCAAGGCTAGAAAATATAAGTAAGAGAGAGAGAGATGGTGTAGGGCCTTAAATGTTAGACTAAAAAGTACTTTATCCCTTAATCTATGGAGTCACTGAAAGTTTCACAAAGGGATAGTCAACCCAAAGCCTTAGGAAGGTCATTTTGGCAGCTGTGTGAGGGTGTAAAAATTAATATTAATGTACAATACTTAAAATATTATATTTTAAGAGATTTATTAATGATCATTAGAAGTAAAGGAGTAAAAAGGTAACAAAATAAAACCATGTGCCCATGGCTAATCTACCTGTTCAAAACCTGCATTCAACCACAGTCACAACCCAGGAAGCAAAAAAGAGCAAGACCAGGAATCCCACTCAATATATCCCCCTATTTACAGGAAGTACTTAACTATAGGCAGTCAGTGGGCTCCTGGAAAATGCAGTTTTTAGGGTAACAGATTTCCAATTATACAAAGCGTGGGTTAGAAAGGAAAGAGACTAGAGGAAAGACACAGTGGTCAAAGACCTAGACTTGGTGTCAGGATGATGTGAATTCACGTCTGGCCTCAGATACCTACTAGTTGTGTGACGCTGGACAAATCAGTTTTCTTCTTCAGTTTGGTAAGGATTACGTGATAAAGATAATATTTTTAAAGCACTAATATAGTGCCTGGTACATTTAATAAATGCTTGTTACTTTTTTTTTTTTTAATTTAGAAGCAGTGGAGACCAAATAGGAAGCTATTAAAGTGTTCAATGGTAAAGGTCCTAAATTTGTGACAATGAAAAGGATATCTGAAATGTTAAGAAAGAGAAATCCTCAAGACCTCATAATTTGGAGGTTATAGGGGAAGATAATCGTATTCTCAATAGAAACTGTGGAAGTATAGAAATATATGGGTTCAGTAGGGAAGATAAAAAATTTTCACTTTTGATCTGTTGATTTTGATATATCCGAAGACAATCTATGAGCTATCCAACCACATTACCGGAATTTAGAAAAATTAAGAATGAATATATAGATCTGGAAGTTATCTATTTAGAGATTATATCTGATCCATAGGAACTGATGAGATCTTAAATAGGCCATACTGAAAGAAGCCAATCCTTTTTACAGAGTCCTTGGGGAGAAGAAATAGAGCAAAGGAGACTGAGAATGAGTGGCCAGGCAGGTGGGAGAAGTCACGGGCAGAGAAGTTTCCAAGAGAAAGAGCTGCTCGAAAGTATCAGAAAATTCAAATACGAAGGTTAAGAAAAGGTTATCATGTTTGGTAGTTAAGAGATCACTGGTAACTTTGAAGAGAGTACTTTCATTAGGGCAGAAGATCAAAAAAGTGGGTAGAGTAAGGTAACAGTAACACATGTTAAGTAGGAAAAGGGAGCTGAGATAATAAGGAAATAGCTTAAAGGATCTAAAGAGGGACTTCTTTAGAGACAGAAAAGGAGGGGAGGGCAGATGGAGCTAGAAAAGGGCTTCTGAAAAGCTCAAGTGGGTAGGTTTTTTTCCTTCAGTAAGTAAAAGGTGAAGAGAATCTACTGGCAAGGCTGGGAGGTAAGTGTGATATTATAAAACTATTTCAACTCCTTTCTTTCCTTTAAAGGCTCATCACCTTTCTCCCTTTAATTCTTAATTGAGACTATTCCACAGTGCCAGGCCAGGTGGTGGCACAGTGAAAGAAGTGAGGCCTAAAGTCAGGAAGATCAGAGTTTAGGTTTCGCTTTAGATGCTAGCTGTACAATCCTGAGCAGGTCAATTTACTCCTGTCTCCTCCAGTTTTCTCAGAAGTAAAATGGGAATAATAATACTACATTAGGATCAAATGAGAAGATATTTGTATAGCACTTTGCAAAGTGCCTAGCAAACAGTAGGCATTTAATGCCTATTTCCTTCCCCCCTTGGTCACCTGTTTTCTCCGGAGAATTCACGTAATTATCATCAAGTATTACTTCCAAATTGATGCATCTCAAATATACATGCATATGGCAGGTACAGCTGACTGGATCATTTGGTAACTGGGGTAAAACTTAAGTTTTGAGTGATTATGGAGTTCATTCAGGAGACTTTATGTTTTCAGGGTTTAATGCAATCAACAATAATTCACGTGCAAATAGAGACATTTGGAGCATCTAAGCATCTGTAGAAAGTTCTTATGAATGGATTGTGATCTGAACAGCCTTCACGATGGTAGCAAAAACCTTTGGGAAACATGTTTCCTTGTTTTATGCCATACTTGAGGAAAACAAACAGAGAACAGTATTCTTATCTCTGTTGCTACATCTGTCAAGAAATCTCTGATCTATTTACTTTACTTTTTAAAAAAGTAATAAGACTTGGATTTTTTTTCAAGCATCTGGTAAACTTGTCCTTTTTCAAGAGCTAGAACTTCCACCAAGAGCACAATGTTTCAGGAGAAAAAAAGGGTATTCAATGAAATAGAGGACTTTCAAACACTCATGATGAAAAGACCAGAGCTGAATGGAAAATCTGACTCTCAGATACAACACTCAGGAGAATAATAGAAAGGTAAACAGGAAAGAGAAATCAAGACATTCAATAAGGTTAAACTGTGTATATCCCTACATGGGGAGATGACTCTTGTACTGCTAAAGAACTCTGTCATTATTAGGGCAATTAGAAGGAGTATACATAGTTATGAGTTCAATATAAGACGAAATAAAAAATAAAATAAAGGTTTGAGAAAGAGGATTGGGAAGAGAGGCAAGAGAAAAATAAAATGGATTAAATCATTGCTCATAAAAGGCATGAAAGAGCTTTTATGCTGAGGAGAGCATATGAACCTTACTCTCATCAGAACTTTACTTCAACATACACAATTAGTTGGGTGTTGAAAGCTATCTTACTGGAAAGTAGGAGGATAAGGGATAAGATAGAAAAGAGGGAAAGTTGGAGGAGATGGAGGTCAGAAACTAAACAGGTAAATAGATGGAAAAGAATACACAGAAATCATAACGGTGCAAAAAAAAAATTTTTTTTTTTACAAATCACTCTAATAAAGGCTTCAAAAACATAGAAAATGAGTTGAATTTATAAGAATACAAGTCATTCCCCAGTTGATAAGTGATCAAAGGATATGAATAGGTAGTTTTCTGACAAAGCAATTAAAGCTCTCTATGGCCATGCAAAAATGCTCTAAATCACTATTAATTTAGAGAAATGCAAATTCAAATAACTCTGAGGTACCATCTCACACCTATCAGATCGGCTATTATGACAGAAAAGGAAAATGAATATTTGTATTCCAAAGAGATAAAAAAAAAAGGCAAAGGACCTATATGCACAACAATATTTTAAGCAGTTCTTTTAAGGGGGGAGGGGCAAAGATTTGGAAAGTATGGGGATACCCAGCACTTCGGGAATGACTAATTTATAGAATATGATTGTAATGGAATACTTTTATGTTGTAAGAAATGACAAATAGGAGATCTGAAAAACTTGGAAAGACTTACAGGAACTGAAGCAGAGTGAAATAGGTAGAACATTGTACACAGTGACAAGAATACTTTACAATGAACAACTGTGAATAACAGCTATTCTCAGCAATATATTGATCTAAAACTATCCTAAAAGATCATGATAGAAAATGCCATCTACTTCCAGAGAAAAAGAACTGAATTTAGATCCAGACCAAAGCAAACTTGTTTCACTTTCACAATTTTTTTCCAAGTTTCTCTCCACAAAAGGATTAATATGGAAAAATGTTTTATAAGACTGCATGTGTAAAATCTATATGAGATTGCTTACCACCTCAAGCGGGGAGAGAGGGACGAAGATAACTGGAGACTCAATATTCTTTGAAAAATATTGGAAACTGTTTTTACACATAATTGGGGGAAAAATAAAATTTAGAGAAAAAAAAAACCTTGCCCTTTTAAAGATACCTTAAGGCTCGATCCCTCATTAGCCATACTAGTTGCCTCCAGCACAATCCGTATGTATTTGGGCTCTTTCCAGTGATGATCCTATACTATCATTTTTAGGTCCTCATAAGGTGATGTACTACCAAGGGCTATAATTTTAAGAGTCCAAAAGAGGTTGGTTTTACTGTCACTTAAAGAGAAAAAGAATTACTATAAAAAGATTCAAGAGAAATGATAAAGGAAGAAATCTTTGAGGACAAATTAGATAAAGGGGAAAAACTGCAAGTGAGGACAGAAGGGATAACCCTGTATTTTAAGTCTGGGTAAATTAAGAGAATGACAAAATTGTCAGAAATGTGGAAGCCTACAGGTACAGGTGGTTTAAGATGAAAAATTTCATTTCATATACGTTGAGTTTATATAGACTATGGGCCATAAAGATAGGGATGGTCTAACAGGCAGCTAGAGATATAAACCTGAAGTTCAGAAAAGAGAAGAGGGATGGAATGGAAATTTAGGAGTTACCAGTTATAGTTGATGAACTTCCTAAGGAGAATGCACAAAGAAAAATGAAGAAAGGCTGAATATCTAAACTTGAGTTTAAGATCCTAATATATGAATACTGGCAAATTTTCTTATAAAGAGAAAACATTCTGTGATAGCAACAATTAACCATATATTTACTGATGCAGACCATTATTTAGAGATATGACAGAATGATTGCTGACTGGCAGTTTGTCCATTACTTTTGCTTTTTAGACCAGCAGGATCCCAAGATACAGTTGTGAATTGCAAGGTCCCAAATATTGTTTGATGTAAATGCCCATGTTCATTACTACTACAGGTTTTTTCTTGCCTAAGCTCCTGATCTCTGGGATTTTGACAGGATCTAAGAAAACTAGGAATATAAGCAAGAAGTGCTATTATGCCTAAGAGAAGCATTCATTAATTCTGTAATATTCTTCTTATTTGATTTATCCAAACTGAGGAATTTGGGGTAGCAAATGTTTGGTAAAACACAAACAACTTCCCTGGCTTTCATCATAACATTGTTCAGTTGCTTCCATTTTATCTGATTCTCAGTGTCTCCATTTGGGGTTTTCTTAGCAAAGTTACTGGAATAGTTTGCCATTTCCTTTTTCAACTCACTTTTTCAATAGATGAGGAAACTGAAATAAACAGGATTAAGTGACTTGCCTAGGGTCATATAGCCATAGGAAATGTCTGTGGTCAGATTTGAACTCAGGATGAGCTTTCCTGACTCCACACCAGACACTATCCACTGCATTAGCTGCCCATCACATGTACTTGGTTAAATTCTTATGTTATCACAGGTATATACAAAATTATAGCCCCTTTTTTTCTTTCAGCTTACTTTAACTTGGCCAAATACCATTGCATGTAATCAGAGGCTAATATAATGATTAACCTTTATCAAATAGAAAAATCACTTGGCTAGAAGGCAAGAAGTTGGGTCTTGTTGAGGCTCTCCTACCAATCAGCTGTATTTTCTTTGGGTAAATTATTCAATTTTTCTGTCATGATTTCTCTGACCACAAAACAAGTATGTTAAATGATTAATGTTTTGTAATAATCCTCAATGGCTCTATAAATGTTAACTATTATTGTTATGGCATTGTCATTTTTTAAATCTACCTTACTATAAATCCAAACTTCAATCCGATCTTAATGAAGTCAATACTCATTCCTTTAATATACTGGAACCCATTTGTGTTTTTTTCATTTTTATGATTCTTTTCCATAATGTTATGTATGTCCTCTACAGTAGATCCACCCAATAGTCAAAAAATCTTCCTCTAAGACTTTTCTTATGTTTTTTTTTGGTATGAATGATATATTCAAGATGCCCATCAATGACTTATTCTCTGCTCTTGCTATGAGATTACCCTTTACCTCCTTATTCAGTCATAAATTTCCTCAATAACACCTTGGCAACTGAAACTGGACTATCATAAGGAAAAAATAGGGATCACAGATAAAAAATTCTTTAAAAAATGTCTGACTGAGATTCCATGACTTAAGTTATAAAAATGCAAGGTGAAAGTGAATTCACTGCTTAAAGCAAAAGGAGAAAAAATTGTGTATGTCCTTATATATAAAACATTTATAGTTTTATTTGAGACTCAAAACACAAGAATGTTCATAAAGCAAGAGTTTATCATATTTCTGATGGGTATTTTAATAGACCTAGAAGGATAGGAAGAAGTATCTAGCTATATGTAGATGTTAAATCGATCAGACTATTTTAAGTCAGTAGTACATTTGAAAGGCATCAACAGCTAGAAGAAACACACAATTTTAAGGAGTTCTTTGATCCTCATATACATAGTAATTTGCTTAAGGAAAATTGATCAGCATTGCTACCTACTGAAAAAGAGTTTGGAACTGAAACTAGGAACTCAGGAAGAATTTAATAGCACACAAAGGGTGATTACACAAAACTAATATTTGGTACTTTTGACTATGTTTCTTCAATGTCTTTTAATTTTGTTTTATGCTTTAATATGTAATTAGGACTTATTGAGACTTCTTTTCTTTAACATAATTACCTGTATTTTCTCTTTAAAGGGGCCCCTTTTTGAGTCACTAAGTTTATACAAATCAGTTTCTTGCAGTTACTTGAGCAAATCCTCACTTTCCCTCATTTGTCCTATACTCAGCTGTCAGATTAATGTTCCTCAACTATTTCTTTCAACTAGGTGCTCTAAGAATGGCAGCAATGATAAGTCCTGGTTCTAGAAGAAGGAAAGGAAAACACTGGCTTTCTGAGCCACATAATATTCTTGGGTGAATAACAGTAGGAAGATTTCACCACAAAGTCAAATAAAAAAAAAATTCTAATGCTCTTTTGTTAAATCTCCTGAATTTCTGAAGACACCATCCAGCTAACAACCCCACGGTAGCACAGGTGGTAGAGGGAAGGAACTGGAGAAACTGGGAGGCAGTCTAAGGCAAAACTGGGAATGTACCTTCCAATTATTTATTCTTGACAAAAATGTCACAAAATTAGAACCAGGGTAAGGACCCAAACTTAATGCTGGCTAGCTAGGTACTTCTCATAATTGATTTTCACTTCAAATATAAACAGATAGGAGGATATTATTTCACATCTGCACATTACTTTTATAGTTTGCAAAGTACTTATTTTATCCAAGAAAAAAACTTATAAGAAAGGTACATTACTGTTATCGTTTTAGAAAAGAAACTGAGGTACAGGAGGTTTAATAATGTAAGCTCACTGAAGGCAGGGTCTGTTTTATATTTGCATCTGCAACATTTAGCAAAATGTGCACTCCTTTTTTCTCTTCTAACCCTGCCTCACTAATTTTTGATCATTTCTTTATTTGCAATGCACTTCCACTTATGGCCAATCTTCCCTTCCCTTCCCCAAAGGGATGACTTGATTTCAGAATCTTGGGAAGGAATCTCAGGAGAATTCCATGATGAAGCTTCCTTAGTACATCCATAAGCTCCTTTTATTTCTTTCAGAGTAAAGTAATTCCTTTATTTTGAGACAATACAATTAGACAACCATTGGTATGTGAGTTCCTTAAGAGTGGAAACTGGCTTTTGCATTATACTGCATCCCAGGCAGCTAACACAGAGCTAGGCATAGAATAGGTGCTTAATAATGTTTATTGACTAAAAGAAAACCCAAACTATTTATTGACTGACTTAAAAAAACTTGAAGAAGTCTCCATAGAAATCTTGTAGCCCTAATAGTCATAAAAAGCATAGTCAGAAATTAGGTTAAAGTTTAAGTGGAAACTACTCTATAAACTAGCATTAGATTAAAAAACCTCAAGATATCTGGCAATATACTGAAGAGAACTCATTCTATTACTGGGTTTTATCTCTTGATCGCTGTTCCTAATTTACAATTTACATCTTGTTATTTCCATGCCAGACTCTTTTCCGTTAATCTCTTATCTGTGCCTACTCCCCTAGAAATACTAGCTGTTGCTCTTGAGGTCATAGGCTGTTGTGATGGTCTATTCCCCAATACTAGAATACTAAACTGCTTATATATATATATATATGTGTGTGTATATATATATATATATGTACATTTTTAAAGTGAGCTGCCCCTCACATGTTTAGCGGTGCTCTGAGCTGGTATAAAAGAGTCAAAAACAACTCTGGTGAAAGCCATACAGCTTCAGTCACCATGATTTGGACCCCTATTTCTAGCTATGCCAGGCCAGGACTATTTTTAAATGTTTACACAAAAAACTTTGATATACAAAGAGACTCTTATTGGCCTCTTAAAGAAGCATTTTTGGTAGCATTGGTTGTCTAGGGATACAAAATATAGGGAAAAAAATCAAAACACCCAGAAATCAAAGGGATATTAAAGTATCCAAATTCATCACAACTCTTCTGCTGTAAAACAGCTGTATGAAATTTTTAAAGACTTGCCCATACCCATTCTAATGGATAACAGAGGCTATATAACATTAAAAACACTGGTATCAGAATATCAGTTCAAATCCTGCTTTTGAAATCAATTATGTGACCTTGGGCAAATTATGTAAACACTGGGCCATAGTTTCCTTATCTATAAAATAGAGATGATAATACTTGTACCATTTCCTTCACAGAATCAAGGGGTAAGAAGAGAAATCATGGATTATTAACCCTTGGCCACATAGTTTTAACTGTACCTGACCAAGAGTCCTCTCTATAACATAGACATAGTTTAGAATGTTCCTGAAGTGAAATTACACATTCTTGAAAGAACCTATTCTCCTACAGTTATAATTCTTAGGAATTTTTTCCTTACATAAAGTCTGATTTGGTATGTCTTTAACTTCTACTCACTGTCCTTCATTTTTCCTCCTGGGGTCAAAAAGAACAAGCCCAATTACTTTCCCTATGCCAGTCCTTCTCACACTTGAAGATGCCTATCACATTATGCCTCATAATTTTTTTCTTTTTAGTATCTAGTAAATGCTTACAATATCTGCTGGGCACTGGGGATGCAACGACAAACATGAAATCACTTTTGCCTTTAAAGAACTTGTACTGTATAAGGAGAGACCACATGTACATATAAAATAATATATAAATAAAATAAATACAAAGCAATTTGGGGCTGGAGATGAGGGAGAAAAGGCAGTAGCATGTGGAGTAGGGAATAGGAAAGGCCGCATGTATAAAGTAGTACTTGAGTTGAACAGTTCTCTGGGCTAAACATTTCTAGGTCTTTCTGATCTAACCAACTAGATTTTTTTGAATCCCAACTCCCCCACTATTGTTATTTTTCTTATTTGAGTTACCTGCAAATTTGATTATGCATGCCATTTATGTTTTTATCCCAATGATAAAAATATTAAATAGAAAAGGGTCAAGCACAGATTTCTGTAGCACTCTATCACAGACCTCTTTCCCAGTTGAAAGAGTTACTCTAAGGAAAGCACTCTGTAAACCATAAACACTGTATAAATGTTAGCTATTAGAATAATTATATTCTACTCTAATATTACACTGCAGAGATGTCATCCCTCTAAAATTGAGATGATATAGAAACGTATTTCCAGCCATCTGAAAATGTGACCTATATTATTTACGGTGACATTTTTGACATGTTGAAATTATACATATATTGAAAATTTCAACATCAAAAATTTCTTATTCTTGAGTGCAGCAGTGATCTTGCCTTGCCTGCTTATAATCTGTAACAGTCCACATAGATGCTGGATTAAGTTGAGATGAGCCTAAGGGATAAGAGATGATACAAGGCTAGGTCTAGAGTATCCTTAGGCTTCAAGTAACCCACCTGTAAAATGAGGGAGTTGAAATAGCTGATTTATAAGATCATCTTAGCTCCAGCACTGATTCAATATATGATATTCTTTAATCTTACATACTGAAGTGAGAAAAATTCACAAGTCTATTTTAAGTTTTTCTAGTTGGCAGTTAAAATCAATCTTTTAGTAAATTAGTTCCTTTTCTCTTTAAAAATTATTTATACTAAATCCACCTAATACAGAATTGTTGTTTTCTGATTGGCAAGGAAAACCCTGGCAATATTTCAAAGAGCTTTCAATATCTATTATTGGCAGGAATAGAGATGCTATAAATTCTTGCTCCAGAGCACCAAAGGAGAGGAAACAAGAGAAAAGATAGAGAAGGGGGAAAAACAATAATCTCCAAGTCTAATTTTCAATATTAAGATGAGTGAATTGAGAAAATACATGCTATCTTTGTTGTGATGTAGGAATCAAGCACTATTTACCATTTAAGTAAAAGAAAAAACTCCTTAGTGCTCAAAATGGTCATTATAACTCACACAAGATCTTGCAGCTTTCCAAACTTCATAGTCCACTGACATAAGAATATCATTATGGCCTTGCAAATACACATTCAGAATAATAAATGTCTACAAGCACAAGCAATCAAAACTGTTACATATTAAAAACATCATCAATGAAAGCTAAAGCTTTCATTCTTCTTTGTACTTGAATTGCTAAAGTACCTGGCATTCACTAATAGGCCTCACAGTAGTTTTGTTTAAAAATCAAGGGAAAACTAAGTTTTAAATTAATTCCATTTAGTAATACTTTTGGCTTTTAAGCCTTAATCACTATGCCACTCATTCAGACTCACCTTAGTCCAAGGATGTGCCTTAATCTGAGGAAATTTGAATTCAGTGTAGTTTGGATTCATTTCTCGAATTTGCTCTCGTGTTGGCGTTCCCAGGACCTAAAGAGAGAAAACAAAATTCTTTATATAGTCTATAGAAGTTTAAGTATACTTGTTATTTTGTTGCACATGCTACATTATGAAAGTGACATAAATGACACTGCCACACATCTGGTTAAATAAAGCAAACATAATGAAAGCCTTTTAATTTCCAACTAATTCCAAGTTTTTATGATGTGTTGCCTCCCAGGGAGTGTCTCTGAAGACAAATGATACAAAGATAGGATTTGAAAATTAGTTCACAAAACATAAAGTTAGGTTGTACATATGTGCAAATATTTGTATATCAGCTATTCTTAAATCAACCTGAAAGCTGTCACTGTGCTCCTTTGTAAGACATTTACCAATGGTTTGTTAATAATCTTTGAGATGATTTTTAACTGGCTGAAGCATCTAAATCCATAACTAACTGTAAGAGCTGCTGGGTAAAAGCTAATATTTCAGAAATATGATGAGGAAAAGGAAACAGTTAAGGACAGGGAAAAGAAGGAAGAAACTTGAGAAAATCCCTGTTCTCAGAGCAGAATAAAAAGGAAGAAATTGAATAAATTCTCTAGGTAAGAACAAAGGAAAAGTAAAACAGCTAAGAATGCATTAAAGAGTTCTTTCAAGTATTTTCCTTATTCTATGTGACTCTTAGCTAAGTCTTTTCCATTGAAAAGTCACCCAATGTACTGGTATCTTTATGGTTCCTTAATATAACAGAGATACTAATGAAAAATTTGGGCTATCCACTTGTCACTCATTCTTGCTGAACGAATAGTTTTTGTGATAGCATATCTTAATAATGCTTGTTTGTTAGAACACTTTTTCAATGTGAGTAATCATTGGCAATGTGGTGAAACAGACGTCCCTACCAAACATTTTGTCATTCTACTTTGTCATCTCTTACTTTGATTCCCTTCCTCCCCTAACTGTGATGGGAAATAGTAGACTAAAAAAGATGGAATTTCCTGGCAGCAAGAAGTTTGGGATCTTTGAAATCATCATACAATTTCCTGGTTTTAATTTTTTGCTCCCATTAAATTATGTGCTGCCCAGCTAGCCTGAGCTATATATCCGTTTTTCATGTACTTAAAAAAAAGTTTTATTGACATCTTGTTTGTGATATCTCAATTAGTTCCCAATATATTGTCCCACCTCTTAAATCCTCTCATAATGTTGCAAAAACCTCAGAAGACATAATAACCACCTGAGTATAAACAAAAAATTAAAAATACTCAGTTTCCATTTCAATACCAAGAGTAAGAAATGTTTTATTATTATATGTCACACACACACACACACACACACACACACACACACACACACACACACACACACACAGAGGTCTTCCATGATAGAATGTAAGCTCCTTGATAGCAGGAACTTTTTTGGGTTAAACTCAGGAGTACTTCGATTGAAGCAAAACAATTAGGTTTGTTGACTGACTAATCTGCTGCTCCCTGGAAGAAAAAATAGTTATTGCAATTGTATTACTTTCTTTTACATTACTTAGCTATTGCTACATTGTTTCTATGATACTACATTTTTTTTTACTCAAACTTAGTTTTTACAATTTTCCTGTTCCTCAGGAATCCTCATATTTGCTTTTCTTTGCTGCATAATAATAATCTATTAAATTCACATATCATATTTGGTTTAGCAGTTTCTCAACTGATGGGGACCTATTAAGTAGCTGTTTGCTAATGGGATATAAAGTCCTTAAGGGCCAGGACCATTTCACTGTTTTTATCTCTATTTCTAGTGCCTTGCCGGTCAGAAGAATGTTGCTAGAGTTATTTTGTTATCTATGGGATATCCTTGGGATAAATACACAGTAGTGGAAGTATTAGGTGAAAAGGTATGAACAGCTTAGTGATTGTTTTTACTCAATCCCCAACTTTTCCAGATTATCAATTCACAGCTACACCAACAATATAATAATGTGTTGCCTCATAGCCCTTCCAACATTGTTAATGTTTATCTTTTATAATCTCTGCCAACTTGAAACATCTACTTTGTTTTTTACAATACAATTAGTTAGGCTAATCTTTCAAATGACTTCTGATTCCACCAAATAGCTTTTAAAGTGTTTTGGGTCTTGATATATCTATCACAGCTGAAGTGGAGCCCTATAAATCCTATTTATAAACATCATTTCTATGTGAACTCATTTCGGGCTTAAATGAGAATGTCAAAAACACATCCAGATTGATACAACTCCAAGGATAAGAGTGCAGAATTATTGTCTCTCCTCTGTTGGTACCTTAAAATAGGACCCCAGGGGCTCCAGCTGCATAAATGAATAGAAAAGGAAGGAAGCCTCTTGTCATGGTGGTCTTTCATATGAAAAGGAGAGTCATAGGCTGGACCTTCCCCATAGTTAAATATGTCGGCTGATAGGACATCTTTTGACTAGGGTTTTTAATTTCAAAAAGACAATATCCTTTTGGGAGCTTTAAGAGAATTAAATTTGTTAGCTACATTTTGTGAACAGGATATCTCTGTGGATTAAGGTAAGATACAATGAGAAGATGTAAATCTGAATGTGAATATAGTTTGATTTCACTTTACATATTAGGTAAGTTCCTGGCAAATATGAAAAGCAAAAAAAAAAAAAGCCAAAACAATGAATCAAAAAGTGATCTAGAGCAATGGCACAACCTACCTACTTAAAAATTCCTGTCAGGTTCAATTTAATTCAACAAGTTTACTGTGAGTGGCCCTACCATATACTAAATTAATAATAAGTTCCAAAATGTATTAGTTTATAAAGCATGTTATAGCCTATACTAACCCTGTGAAGCAGGCACTGCAAAGACATAATAAGTTTTCAAGGACAAAGAACTCTCAATGAAATTAGAATTTCATGACACAAAATCACATAAGGACTGAATTCATATCTACTATAATGATCAAAGACAGACCGATACATTGACACAAATGGTAGGATTCTTAATAATTAATTCTTAATGACAATAATGTTAGGATTATGCCACAGGAGTCAGTATTATTTTCCTTAGAAATGAATCTCTGAAGTCAATTGGAAAACGATCGGGTATACACATTTTTGGTTTATGTAAGACTCTTCAGGAATTTATTTGATATATAAAGTGAGATCACACTACACTCCAAAATTCACACCCACTCCCTCTCATACCTTCTCAGCTGGAGGCACACCAAATATATTTCTACTTAGGAACCTTTCAACCTATACATACAAGGCTTACACAATAAGGATTCAGAATAACTTCCTTTCAATATTTTGAAGCATCCTTCATCAGTGTATACAATTTTATCATTCCACTTACAAATCTCAAGTATAAACAGGGGTGGAATCAGTCCTAGAAAACACTGCACTAAAGACCAGTGAATCTATTCTTAATTAAGGCAATCAAAAATATAGATGGTAAGTAAAGCTATAGAAGGATGAGCTCTGATATTATTAAAACACAGTGTCATATAGCTAGATATTCTGTTTAATAGCAGCTAAGTTGGGAACCTGGGCTGAAATAATCTTGGAACCCATACACCCTTGTTGTCAGGCTCCTTTCCATTTTCTACTTCTGGGTTTCTAATGCTTATCTCTACTGAAAGAGACCTAGTCTTTTTAAGGCTAGTGTTACTTTTCCTACTTACCACTGACTCCTTTCTCCCTTGTAAATTAGGATCCCAGTTAATTCCAAAGGCAAGAAGATCCTGTATAGGATCTATGGTACTAGAAATGAAGTTACTTGGATTATTAACTTCATAGTTTCCATCACCCTTCTGTTCAATAGTGCTTCAGTCCCTTTCAGTAATTCTGGGGGTATTTTATACTATTTCAAAATAATGTTCATTTTGGGCTAATATTTTGAAGGGGCAGAGAATTTCAATTCCCTTCTGCTTCAGTAAAGAACAATTTTTTCACAAAAATATAACATTAAAAATGGAAATTCAAATCACAGAACATATATATATATATGCTAGATAAGAGAGAGGGCATTAATGAGAATCAGTATTAAATTTAGGGCTATCCTGTTTGTTTGTTTATTAAATGAGGATAACTACTCAATCAGCTATATGATGCTGAATTAGTCAAAACAGTTTAAGCTCTCTGGGGAAAAAAGTACAGTTGGAACTGTGGATTTTAAAATTAATAATCAATAACTAAATATTATATTTTATAAAGCTTTATTAATAATAATTAAAGCAAAAGATCTGACTGACTTAAGTCTGGTCGCAGGTTCAAAAGCAGATGAGGGAGGGGTTACAGTCACTTAAATATAATCACGCAAAACGTGGGGATGCAGGAAAATGGAATTTTGGGAAAAACTAAGGGACTTCTGGGGGATGAAGTCCAAAGGCTCAAAAATCTCCATTTATACAGTACCTTGGCACACATGTTTAATTCGTTCCATGGCCAAGCTCTAACTCAACTTGCTTGTGTGTCAAATCAAATTTGAATGGATTTAAATGAATGGATTTAAATGAATGGATTTAAATGAATGGAAATGCAATTAATTCCTTTGGCACCCCCGCCAAAATCACAGGAATTTTTTGTATTATATGCTTTTAAATATGAAAATGTACTTTATAAATAACAAATATATTTATAGGTAATAATATGTTATATTAATAATAAGAAATAATATAAAGAAATAAACTTGCTTTTGAAATGTTATTTACCTTCAAGGTCAGGTGAAGATGCTGGAGGTTTTAATTTTGTATGCTATTGCTTAACATAACTTACACTCTACACTCTACAAGTAATGCTACATTTAAATGCAAAATTAACCTTACACATTACTTATAAGTAACTTTATTGCTACATTTTTACTTTAATTATTTTCTTCATTAAATTTTGGCTGTTTTGCCATGCTTTCCATGGAAATTTGTTTCTTTCTCCCTTTCAGAATGTTTCAATAATGTGTGAAACAAGTGTTGTTACATAACTCCAACACACAACCTATTGAAACTTTTTCTGGGTGTCTTTTCGATAAATTGTTTAATTTTTTTTACCAAATCCTCAACATTTCCTTAATCTTGCTTGTACTGACTACCTCATCCATTTCAGGTTTCTCTCCACTAATTTCCTGCAAAACCTCTGTATGTGGCTATCTAGTGGAGGGTGGCGGAAGTGCAAATTCAAAGCAAAAAATCCCAATCCTGTGACTGCTGATATCTTAAATTACTTGTGACTTAAGGTGCTCATGTATCAAGGTACCACTGTATTATACATGAAGCCTACCATATAAGATATTTATACCAAAGTATTTAAGAAAATTTGCAAAAGAACACAAGTAAAATATTATGAAGAAAGCCAAATATTATCAATTCCAAGATATGTGATCCTTTTACTTATAGGCTCTTAAGTATTATAATACCATTAACAAACTAATTTTGATGTGTCATGAAATTTTTAAGATTGTGTGAAAAAATGCTTTTCACACAAAGACATGGGTACATGAGTAACTGGAATAGTAAATAATTTCACATTGTATTTAACCTTTGGTGTCTGGTGAGAAAGAGAAATATGTATTTGAGAAAAGTTGTTCACATTGCAAATCAGAAGATAAACTGTTCCCATCTACAACCAAATCTCTTGCCCATATTGTAGCACATGAATTTGCAATTGGGTAAAATAACTTACCCAAACGTAATCTAATTACTTAACAAGTTGTTTTACTGTGATTATATCATGTACCACATATTATATATGAGTATGTGAATACTAAATGAGAACTAAAACCTCTATGGAAATATTGGATGTTTTCATATACCTGATTTTTATAAAAATATTAAATGTATTTCCTTACTAAAATGTTCTTTTCTTGAGGGGGATAGTGTTTACTGTATGGTGGAAATAGAAAAGAATTCTAGATCAAAGTTATCAAAGAGAGGTATAATACTAATTCCCACTTTAATATGGATAATAGATTAAATAGATTAAATCAAATATAGTATGAAACACTGTGTATCCATTTACAAAATAGTAGTGCTCCACAAGATGACATATACCAAACATTTGTTCTTTTGAGTATTATAGTCTATTTGCAAATATCTGTATAAGTGATGTATCTTGTTTAACCCAATAAATGTGATCAAGTGCAACTAAGTGCCAAGTGCTGAGGAAAGAACTCTCGTGTTCACTTTACTAGAACACAGAACTAAACTAAATACTGTAGTGGACAAGATAAGACATACACAAATGAAAGATTTGATCATCTATGCATTTCTAGAAATAATATGAAACCAAGAGTCATTCCCTAACTGACAAGCTGTCAAAGCTTACAAATAAATAATTCTCAAAAGAAATGCAAACTATTTACAACTATATATACTGCTCCAAAACTCCAACAGAGAAATGTAATTCAAAACAACTCTGAGGTTTCACCTTGTACCAAGTAAATTGGCCAAGACAGCAAAAGACATTAAGTCTAATATGGGAAGAGTTTTGGGGGAAAAGGCTGTTGGTTAATACTGTCAAAGAACAAACACTTCTCCCTAGCCTCAACTTTCTACTTTGATTCCCATTGCCCCAAACCAACCTCCATGATGTTCCATTGCAGAGTTACCTATTCATTTCACTGGGCTCTCTGGAACTTCCATTCAATAATATAAAACTCTTTTATATTTTAGATCTCATTTTTTTCAAGTTCTTTCACTCTTCTAGTATTCAATGAGACTTGGGGGAGAATCTGGAATATTACTTGTTCTCATGATAATATATGTATATATAAAATACATATATATATACACACTTTTTTTTAGTCTTTTGATGTTGTTATAATATTTATTCTCACAAAATCATTAAGTTTTGTGCTCTATTACATTTTTCAGACTATTACTTGATTAAGGTTTTCCATATTCTATTCCAAGTTTTTTCTTTTTCTTTTTTGTTGTTTAAGAGTGCTTCCTTCATTTTTTGAGCTATTTTGGTAATTTTTGTGATCAAGTCATTTTTCCTCTTATATTCTTGAGTGGAGTTAACTATTCTCCTAACTTTATCGAGCTTGGAGGGCCCCCCCCCCTTTATTCTCATTTCTAGCCTCAGTTCTTGAAATAGGAAATCCTGTCAGAGATAGGAACTAATCTCTTCCTTACTCCTGGATAGTATAGTAAGAATTTGTTTGGTACTATCCTTTCTGTAATCTGTATATTTTTAATATTGCTATTCTAAACAGAGAACTAGGGCCTGTACCAAGTCTCTATATTAAAATATGGATTCTTCCTCCACCTTTCAGTGGTTCAATGAGGGGTATTGGATATCAGTTACTCTATTTTTCTTTGGTCTTTCCTCTTCCCTTCAGTTTAAACACTCTTCATGATAGAATGCATCATGGTAGGTTGATATTGAGATATTTTATGCATTTTGTAGTTTTTATGAATGGCATTTTTCACTCAACAGTGAATCACTTTTTTGTCATTTCATAACTAAGTGAAAGACAAAGTTACAAGCTCCTAATATACTTATTGTTCCCTGACTATGAAAAAATATTTGATTTATAGAACAAAATACTGCTTAAAAGGTTCTTATTATTGAGATTTGGAGAAGGCTACACAAATGACAGTAGATGAATATAATGAAATATGGGCAAATATACCAAATGTACCTCAAGTTTAAAGGAGAAACAGCTTCCATTCTCAATCTTATGAATTGTAACTATTTCTCTCTGGGAATTCCAGTGAGCAGTACATAAATGGCAGTTGTGAAATGGGACCCAGTATAGTCAAACAGTCTGCCCACAGGTCTCACTAGAGGTGCATAAGTGGCAGAGATCAGCAGGGCCCAGAAGCAACACTCAGGCTCACACACAGGATCAAAGCTCAGGTCCAAGCTGATCAGGGGCATCAGACTGTAAAGTCTGAGGTGGTGGGAAGGAGACCCAGGGAAGAGAGTATTGGCATGAGCAGTTGCAAAGAAAGGTCCAATATAAATTATCAGGATTTTATATGATCCCTTTACAACATTGTCAATATAATATGTAGTAGTCACTGGAAAACTCTCAGGGAGGATTTATAGGACCAAAAAGGGGGTGGTGGTGGTGGAAGGAAGCTTCCTTTCTGGCACCAGGGGGAAGGTGAAACTATCTTTTTAGCCCTCACTGAACTTGTGTGTGTGTGTGTGTGTGTGTGTGTGTGTGTGTGTGTGTGTGTGTGTGTGTGTGTGTGTGCGCGCGCGCGGTCCAGTTTCTCTGTAGAAACCTCTAAAAGTACAAAGATATGGCATAATTGCCACGTCCACAGGAATTCAAAGGAACAAAGAATAGTACAGGTGATTTACATAGGGTGATTCTAAGTATCAACCCTGGACATGGAATAGACTATGGAGAAATAGGTAAAGACCTTTTATCTTTCTTACTGTAGATAACAGTGATCCTAGAAGTTTCACCACTTATGCCATTGCTCTGATGTTCCTGATCATCATAATCATCTCTTTATATTGGAATATCCGCTGGAACTGTAAAGATTTGTAATTACAAAGACAGAACTGTTAAGATTTGGGGTTTGCTCCTTCTCAAGAGAGGAGATAACGTCAGGTAATTTTGTGTTTGGCTCCTGCCCATATTCTGTTACTGTTTCAAGGGGACATTAGCCTTCTTATATCCCCAAGATTTGAAATGTCCATAAATGGGTCTACATAATTTGGTGATATAAGATTTTATAGACCTTTAGACCTATACCACCAATGATATGGAAATAGAAATATCTGCCATGCATGTTAAGTTAGTTTTTCCTTAACAGGTATTAAAATTGTCCTTAAAGCCTAATTGGCAGAAGCAGGTAAGGCTCAGATCACTGGCCTAAGAAAAACACTAGCACTGGAGGTGGGGATGGCTCACTTCCCACTGGCTTCTTACTGAGTTACTAGCGTGGACAGCACAAAGTTAGGGAGGCTGACCCCAACTGAATCTTTTGTTAAATATCCTTTGCTAGCTGTGGCCAAGTAAACCTGTTAACTGTTAGATGACCTACAAGTGTCTCATTTCATTCCAATTTGAACCTGAAGCATCAGACTGGCCCGAAACAGGCTCAGTTTACAACAGATGGTGCATTCCTCCAGATGCTCCTATTCACAAATGACTGTGCTGACTGCATGAAGCACCAGAATACTACAGGACCTCCTGGAGTTTGGCCTGGTCATTTACATAGGAAAGACCAAGTGGACAAAGAATCTCTATTGTCCAGATTTCAAAACACATTTGGATGGATACCCTATAGATTATGTCCAAGACTGTGTATATCTGGGACAGAGAGTACAGCTGGATGACTAATTGAACTCAGTTGAAAAGGAAGAGAATGGGACAGATTTCAGGATTTTTTTTTTCAAGAAATTACAAAGCTCTTTAATGACCACAAATTCCCCATAAATGTAAAGGCCAAATTTTAAAATATCAACAATGCACAATATGAAAGATAAGTCTCTAAGGAATTAAAAATGAGCATTTCATAGGGACAGGTGGAGAAGCACATGGTGAATGTGAATAGGCTACAACAGATAAACATCAAGAAACCCCAAAGAGTTGGAATAAAAGATATTATCAAAAAATAGAATGATGTGAGGATAGCAAGCAGGAATGAAAAGACAGCATGAGAAATCTGTTGTAAGTCTTTTAATGTCAGGAGATGGCAAAAAGGTTCTTTTTTTCTGATTTTCTAATACAATGCCATTTGGTACATATATATTAATTTCCTGTCTACCTTTGAGCATAATGTAGTTTGAACATTTCTCTTTTAATCAAAATTATTTTTATTGTTACTTTGTCTGAGATGCTGATGCCTATCCTTACTTTTCTGAGTACATCTGAAGCATAACAGATTTTGCTACAGTTCCTTATTTAAAAAAAAATTTTTTTTTAAACCCTTACTTTCTGTCTTTGAGTCAATACTGTGTATTGGCTCCAAGGCAGAAGAGTGGTAAGGGCTAGGCAATGGGGGTCAAGTGACTTGCCCAGGGTCACACTGCTGGGAAGTGTCTGAGGCCAGATTTGAACCCAGGACCTCCCATCTCTAGGCCTGGTTCTCAATCCACTGAGCTACCCAGCTGCCCCCAGTTCCTTATTTTTTAACTCTGTGTGGAACTTTCTGTTTAAAGTATGCTTCCTAAGAACTGTTGCATACTGTTGCATTCTACTTTTTAATTCATTTTTTTCTAACCTCTTCTGTTTTATATGTGAGTTCATCCCATTCATTTTCACAATTATGATTAACTAGGTATTTCCCGCCATCCTATTCCTTTACATTCTTCTTTGCCCTATCTTCTGTTTACAAAAAGAGTGTGGAGAGA
The DNA here is from genome assembly GCF_027887165.1 of Monodelphis domestica. Classification (NCBI taxonomy): domain Eukaryota; kingdom Metazoa; phylum Chordata; class Mammalia; order Didelphimorphia; family Didelphidae; genus Monodelphis; species Monodelphis domestica. Next base: position 83,748,971 of record NC_077230.1, read on the forward strand.
AGTTATTCATATTTGATACAATCTTCAATTCACCTATAGCTTTTCTCTTCGTCCCGACACTCAATCTCTGTTAATAAGTTCTTGCCCTTCATTTACTTTTATTCTCCATTTTGGATTCCACATTCCAAATATGCAATGTCTTTTGAAGATTCTCAACCTAAAATTGTCCCTTACTATCCTTAACTCTTCTCTCCCTAATAGATTCCCTGTTGTTTAATATATTTTACACCATACTCTTTATATATGAATTCAACCCTTTTTTTGCCAAGTTCAGATGAAAGTAACGTTCATGTATTCCCTACTACTTGACTCCTCCATGTTTGTATAACTCCTCAGACACTATGATTATATGAAATAAGTTCTGGCCCCATCTTTCCCCTTCCTTCCTTAGTGCATTCCATTTTCCTTCTTTACCTTTTCCTTTTTCTTTCAAGAATATCAAAATTTTACAAAACTTCTCCCACATCCTCTGTCCTATACTTAATAACATTAATAACTAGCATTTATGTAGTACTTTAAGGTTTTCAAAACTCTTTACTAATGTTTTGGCAGTTAATTTTCAAAATAATCTTGGAACTCTATTACCTTTGAAGACAGAGTTCAGGAGAGAGTTTTGTTTTTCTCCCACCTATTAAAATATGAATACTTTGTTACTGTGGAATCCTCTTCAATTACTCAAAAGTATTTACTTTTTAAGTTTCTATTAAAAAACCATGTATTTCAAAATGTCTAGTCAGTTCTGGTCACATCAGGAATACTTGGAAATTTCCTGTTTTATTTAAGGTCCATTTTCCCCTGTCATGTGCGATGTGACATGTAATGACATACAAGATTATAATCAGCTATGTGGGGTAAAACTGATGTGTCTCTTAATTTGTTTTTGCCTTCTTGAATATGATATTCCAAGCTATCTTTTCCTTTTAAAAGCCATTTATCAGATTTTGTGTGATTCTGACTGTAGCTCCCTAGTACTGGAACTCTTTTTGGCTATTTGCAATATTTTTTTTCTTGACCTCAAAGTTTTGGATTTAGCTATGACATTACTGTGACTTTTTGCTTTGGGATTTATTCTAGGTGATAAGTGACCTTTCTGTTTTAACTCTGCCCTCAGGCTATATAATAAGTCTGAGAATTTTTCATTTGTGATTTTTCTTTTAAATATGGCCTCTTTCATGGTCAAGGTTTTCAAATAATAATAACAGCAACAATATTATTAAGAGCTATCATTTTTTAACGTTTGCAAAGATATTTATAAATTAACTCATTTGATCCTTGCAACAACCCTGGGAAATAGGAGTTATTATTATTATTCCCATTTTACAAATTCGGTAATCAAAGCCGAACAAGGTTAAATGATTTGTCCAAACACAACACTAGTTAGTGTTTGTGACAGAATTTGAGTTTACTGATCTCAAATCCAGCATTCTATTCACTGTCTCATACTCTGATGATTCTTATCTCATCTCACTGATCTCTCCCTCTCAGTAAATACTTTTGATGGGAATTGGTACCTTAGGAAATAAAACAGACTATCTGATATTTTTTAGGCCTTCATCTTTGTTCTAATATTTCACAATGTCTCATGGAAGCACTGCTCTCTGCCTGATCAATGTAATTTTCAAGTAATTTATGAGGGATAAATTTGAATTCCTTTTTCTATTTAATTTTTTTTAAACCCTTACCTTCCATCTTGGTATCAATACTGTGTTTTGGTTCTAAGGCAGAAGAGTGGTAAGGGCTAGGCAATGGGGGTCAAGTGACTTGCCCAGGGTCAAACAACTGGGAAGTGTCTGAGGACAGATTTGAACCTAGGACCTCCCATCTCTAGGCCTGACTCTCAATCCACTGAGCTACCCAGCTGCCCCCTCTTTAATTTTAATTATATACTATTTGTGTATTTTATCCTTTTGTTTCTTTCCTTTTATTTGCTATACCTCACTCTTCAAAAAATATTAATTCAGGAAGCAGTGTCAAAAGTTAGGAGTCATTCTATTTCAAGAAACATGAAGATCATTCCTAACCTTCTACCCTTACTTAAATTAGGTAATTCTATCTGTTTCTATGTTCCACCTAAAACCATGGGTGCTGGCCATCCTACAGCTAGATTAGATCTATTATACCTCCCTATGTTCAAATCCCCTCCCTCCCCCCCGAAACCAATTATAACATCTACTGCTCTTACCAGATATATGGAATATATGGACATATATGGAATCTCCCAGCCTTTTCATGTGAAACTATTTTCTATTCTCCACATCCCAATCTCTTTACTTCTCTCTGCTGCTTTTATTTATCTTATGGTTTGAACTTGTATTAGGAGACAAGAGAAATTATTACCTTTTCTCTTTTCACCTATAGATTGTGAGATGAGTTTCTAGCTCTCTTCTATTTTTTAACTCTCCTTCACACATTTTCTCTTGTTTTATTATGCTAACCATGAAAGACATAGATTCATTTATTGGGGTTCATGAGATTTAGGCTACCACTTCTTTTCAATCACCAATTCCCACTTCCCTTCTCAATGAAGTTTTCCTAATCTCTTTAACCCTGTAGGTCCCTTGTGACTCTTGATAATCCTTTCTAGTACAATTCACATGAAAAAAAATTCTAGGATAAAGAGATTTAATTTGTTCACAAAGTATTCAGTTGTATATTCACCTTATTTTTCTTTCTCTTACTTAAGAGTGTAAACCAAATATGATGCTTACTCACAGGAAACATTGTCTATCCCTCTTCATCTCCCACTATGAATGCTTCAAATCCATCTCTTATGTGGAAGATTCATTTTTCCCCCACTGACTCTCAAATATTTTATACTGGGTTTCAGCTTGAGCTTCTTTTCCTTTTTTTGAAATGTTATTATATCCTCTTTTCTGTTGTTTTTTTTTTACAAGGGAATAATTCTATGTTATTCAAATTGAATATTTGTTAAATATTTGTTACTTGCAAGTCTTTTTTTCCCACTTATGTGCCTGAAAATTTTGATTCTTATTAAAATTGTGAAATTTAACAACTATAAGACTTTAAGTTACAAGTATGAAGTTGCTCTCAGGAAGTAATATATAGATGTGATAAAGTAATGCTTTCTTGTCTATATTAGTCAGTTCTATGAAGTATGTTATTCAGGGTTTTTTCAACTATGATATTCACTGGGGGCATAGTTATTCCTATTAAGTATGATTTAGAAATCATTTTTATTTACATAGAAGTCACATGGTCTTTTTAAAATATATGTCTTTTGATTTTACTCTGCCAAATTACCTTCTACATTTGGAAAGTTTCATTCCAGATCTATTATTCTTTCTTGCAGAATTTCTACTACTTTGCAGAGATTATTTCTTGTGCCTCATACGTCCTGTATGATATGGCAGTTCTGCACTGAAAACTCTTAATTTCAAAAGTACTTTTGTTCTTAAAATCTTTTACATTTTATTTCTCTTTTTCTGAACCATTCTGGAGCTTCTTATTGATGTTCCATGATTTCTGGGGAGCCTGCAAAATCTTTTTTTTTTTTATCTGAGAGTTTTGATTAATTTTCCTTCATATTATAATACTTGTTAATTGTGTTTTGGTCAAAGGTTTTATTCATTCTTGTTTTTGTTTTTATGCTTTTGTTGATTTGTCAGTTTTAGAGTCAAATTTTAATTCGACTCTTTTCCCTGATCTTTTGGACTTTGCCTTTTTGCCGATATTCAGAACTACTTTTATCTGATTTCTCTCCTCATTCTTTGATATCTCCTTTTTCCTTTTAAAGTTTGAGGTGAGATGGGGAGATGGGAGATAGCTTGCATCCTTTGCTCAATGTCATAATGAAATCTTGGACCAGCTGGGTTCCTAGTCTCCATTCCCTTAGTCAAAGAAGGTTTTTTCCCTCTCTTGTTGTCTCTGTGCTGTGGTATTCATTGCTGGTACCATCTGTCACTTTCCCTGCCTGAGTTGCTGTCTTTTTCTTTCTAATGAATTGGCCTACCTTGTGTCTGTTGCTTTTTGTGGTACAAATGTAGTGTTCAGGCAGAGACACTGACATGGAATGTGGTAGAAACTTTTATGGAGTACAAGCTTGAAAGGTTGTTCTTGTTTATATTCCCTGGAGCATGAAGTAGACGTGGGGTTTCTCAGAATTTATTTCATTGATTTCTTACTTTTTTTTAAGCATTCAGCTATATTTACCACACTTATCTGTGAGCATATGAAAATATAGGTTCTATTTTTAACTGTAAAATAATTTTTTCTGAGGCCTTTGGGTTGGACTGACTTGATAAAATTAATTATTCTACTAATTTGAGCATAACATGTCTGATTTTTAAAGCCCTTCACAAATTGGTTCTGACTTACCTCTTCAAGCACATTTCATATTATTCTCTTTAACATACTCTTTCAGTTAAAATTTCATTTCTCCAATTTCTGTGATTTTAAAAATGCTTTTTTCCACCCTTAGACTGCATTCACTTTTTGCCTCAAATTCATGTAAACCATCACTTTCTTCAAGGTGTAGTTTAGGTACAACTTATAGAGACCAATCCTGATTCCTCCAGATTTTATCCCCAAATTATAGGGCATACACCTTGCATTTGCTTTGCTATGTACATGTCCCCTACCCTCCAAAATATAATTTTCTTGAGAGCATGAACTGTCTATTTATTTATTCATTTATTTATTCATTTATTTATTCATTCATTCATTCATTTATTTATTTATTCATTTATTTATTTAGTTATTTATGTGTTCATTTATGTGTTCATTTATTTATTTATTTTGCCGCCGATGCTTATCACAGGGCCTACTGTTCTTTGGGTATCTAATAAATACATATAAAATAATGCAAGAATTCAAGTTCTATATTTTGTTAAAAGGCAAAATAAACTACTATCAGGATACAAAATCATGAACACAAAAGTCTTTACTAAAAGTATTAAGCCTTCAAAAAATCCAAAAGTTCATGTTGAAAAAAATCAAGAACATTATTTTCTTTTATTAAGTATATTAAATAATAGTAAAAAATCAAGTGGATGAACTTTCAATTTCCTGCATTAAACCTCAGAAACAAATGAATTAGCCTCAGCTGGAAATCAGAAAATCTTGTTCCAGAGCTGAAGCTTGTAGCTGTGTAGCTTTGGGCAAGCTATTTAATCTATGCCTATTTCCTTGTCTAGAAAAGGATGAAGTTAGTTCACATTAATACTAAAATCTCTTCCAATTCAAAGGCTCTACAATTCTAATTAAGTGCCAACCTTGATTATTTCCACCAACTGATCCACACCACTGTCTCCTGGAAAGATTGGTTGTCCTAGCAACAGCTCAGCCAATACACATCCTGCAGACCATACATCTAAAAAGAAAAAGAAATAAGGGTATTGTAGTTATTGAGGCATGTTGAGGGATAATTGTTATTTTTACTTTTATCACAAATAATTATCAATTGTTATCTCAACAGGCTGCATATTTCAAATTTGGAAAAATCCCCAACATTCTTGAGATTAAGTATATTTTGAAATGAAGTATTATGGTCATTATAAGAAGCCTAAACAATGAAAAATAATGAAAAAGTCTACAACTGGTCAGTAGGAACACAATGTCAGTTCATCATGTTCATATGCCTTGGACCAAATAAATAAGAGTAAAAAACTGCAGGGAATGGTAGCTGCTTACCATTATCAACAGGTATTAAATGTTCCAAGGAATAGCTGTCTAAAAAAAGGAGCACAAGGTAGGATCTGTAACAGGAAGTTTTCAGTTGCAAGTATATCTAATCTCAATTTTGAGAAAAAACATTTTGTCTTTCAAGGGCTGATTGGTATACTGGTAAGCATTAATAAAATTTGTAAACACAACAATATATAATATAGACTTTAAATATTAGATAATAGAAGGAAATTAGTATATGGATCCTATTTCTAACTGCATAAAATAATTTATATTTAAATAAAAATTTAAATTATGCTCATATTCTTATGCAAATAGAAATTTGCTACACCTGAACTACATCTAGCTAGCATTCTTTTAAGTTCATTTTACGTACAGAGGCTTGGAAGATAAATTTAGTTGAGACCCACACTGTGGGGCTCTTTTTTTGGAGCTTGGGTTTTTGGTAAAGTGCAGCAGATGTGAGTCCCTCTGGCTCTATGATCTGCTAACTTAGCTGAATTAACCCCTTTCTTACTCACATCATTATTATTATTAAGTCCTATATAATAAATACTTTCAGTTTTTATTAATTTTTAATCTCACATTCTTAAAAGAACAAATGACAGAATTCACTTTTTAAATGGCAGAGAAGTGACAGACTGATTCAGGGGGAAGGGGAGTATCATTTTTGGATGTTCCCATCCAATCTAAAATTGAAGCAAGGAGGCGTGAAGAGAAAGATGTCATGATAACAGCAGCTATATTGCAAGTCTACCATATAAGTCTTCAATAATTGCCAATACTATTGGAATACCTCTTATTATAATGTATGTTATTCTTGTTGGGGTTTCTTTTTTTTAAACTCTCAAACAAAATGGATCTGAGATCTCTTCAATTCAGAAGTTTTCTACAACATAAGTCTCAAATCATCCATGTCTGTTCATGCATATTCTTGTCTATATTCTCACACATTTTGCCACAAGGGAAGCATCTGATGTATTAGGGGTTTATGTTCCAGCATTTGGAGAGTACTAAAAACTACTATTGTTCACCTGCCATCTTTTATTCTTGCCACATGACCAGTACATCTGCTCTTCCTACAATACTATTTCTACATGAAAAGTTGTGCTTCTATTCTTCAAATCTGCTCGATTATATGTTGCAAGCCCACCTTGTACCAAGTGATACTGATCTTAACTTTTCAAAAGTAATGATGTTCCAGAAATCACTAGTAAAATATTAGTATTTAAAATTTGTGTTGTTGCTTTTGTGAGAAGCTTGGGGTTAGTAAAAGAATTTGACAATTTCATAAAAGAAATCTAACTGATTTCCTCCTCTTCCTATTCAACTTCAGGTCAGACCCAATTTGTTGTCCATCTCTATTAATGGAGGCCTAACTCTATAGGATATTCATCTAAATGCATTTTGAAATCTAGGCATTAGAATTCCTCATCTATTTTGTTCTCCCTCCTAGATAAATAGGCCAAACTCCTTTGAGTGAATTTATAGATCTCTTCCAAAGAGATGGTGCAATATCTGGAGTGGGGTGAGAGATGGTGATGCAATTAGCAAAAAACCTCCCAAAAAACTGAAGAATCTGACCACTCACAAGCAAACTCTCCTCAACCTGGACCCAATTCTATCTTCTCCATTACAACAGTAAAAGCTTTTACAAACATATTGGGTTTGTCTCATTTGAGATTTATTTATTATTAGACGGCCTCTGCACAAGGTAATTTCTGTTGTTATATCTTCCAAGGAATCATGAAGGATCTTGATATATGGATGGGAGTCAACTTTTGCAATAGAATCTAAGACAAAATTTTGAAAAGGAGGAGCAAGAGGACATGGGGACACACACCACACACACACACACACACAGAGGGTCCAATCTGGCTTTTCTTTGTTCTCTTTAATACCATTTCTGCTATTTTAAACACTCCAGGACTTTAATTTTAGGGTGTAACTAAGGTAGCTTCTTTATCCTTGATGAAGAAAAAGAGTTTGTTGAAATGATTTTTTCAAATCTTCCTCCCCACCAACCTCTTTTTGTTTACAGACTTCCTTCCATTTGTATCTTAGAATGGTTTTGGAAAAATTTTTGCCAAACATTCTTCAAACTCATTTTGGTCTCATAGGTTGCTTATAATTATTCCAACACCCTTCACAAGATTTTACAGAAGAGAATTTATGTTGTTAAATCGGTGTTACTTTTCAAAGACAGCTCTCCATTTGGCAAGTAAGTCAAATGTCTGTTGACCAAGGAATTTTCTATACTCTTGGTCTTTTTGTTGTAGTGAATGATTTACATTGGTTTAACTTCTGGACCAAATCACAATAGTGAGCACTAATGTCATTTTTGCTACACATTCCCCATTTTCACAACTTGGGTGTTGTTGTTGTTATTGTTTTTTAAAGATGATATAACAAACATTTACACTCTGATTTTATCTAGCTCAAAAGAATAAAAACTCACTACAGGACAATCTTAGTTACAATACATCTATGGTTTTAAGCAAGTCAACATTTATTAAATACTTATCATGTGTCAGATACTATGCTAAGTGCTGAGATACAAAGAAAAGTCAACAGTCCCTGTACTCAAGGAGCATACATTCTATTAGGGGAGAAAACATGGAAGCAACTGTATATACACAAGATATTTGCAAGGTAAAATGGAGGTAATCTGAGGGGAAAGAAGTAGTATCACTATATAGCATTTTTTTAAATTGTAGAAGCTTTAGAAAAATCACCTTGAGCTGAATGGAGGATGAAATGTAGTGGGAATAACCTTTAAGCAGGTCAACCAATTCCGTTAATTGGCTATTGCCATTATGTCTAGAAGACATAATGGATTAGGCATTACCACACCTCCTCTCTAGGTGGTCAAGCTTAATTTGTAAATGACAAAAGAGCTTACAGAATGGTAGTAGTTGTAATTCTGGGGCTAAAATACATTTTGGTAAGGTATGGTAAATGAAATTCACACTCTATTTTCATGATGTTGAAAATGATTTAGATAAATGTTGAATTTATCCAATACTTTATTTAATCTTTAGCTATAGTTATGAATAAAATGTACTAAATTTCATTTAAAAAAGATATTTTTATACTCTTACTCTCTGGCAGAAAATTTAAAGATTGGTAAAAACTAATGAAAGAAAAATTTTCAGAACAGGACAAGAAGGGGGCAGCTGGGTGGCTCAGTGGACTGAGAGCCAGGCCTAGAGATGGGAGGTCCTGGGTTCAAATCTGGCTTCAGACACTTCCTAGCTGTGTGACCCCAGGCAAATCACTTAACCTCCATTGCCTATCCCTTACCACTCCACTCTTCTACCTTGGAGTCATTACACAGTATTGATTCCAAGATTGAAGATAAGGGTTTTAAAAAAAATAACAGGACAAGAAAAGTCATAAGTACATTATAAAATATATGATATCCTAAATAATTCATAAGTAGTTACATATGGTAAGGTAAAGAAAACTGATGCATGTAGTCCATTAGAAAATTGAAAATTCCCAGAAAACAAAAGCAGATTCACTTCATGGTCCTTTGGCATCTGTGTGGGTAAAGTAAAGCAATTAGTTCCCTCCTACCTATGTTCTAGAAAATTAATATATTATTTTATAGTTTTATCAAGTGGATCAACAAGTTCTGAATTTGCAAATTAAAATAATCCAGCGTGGGAAATAAATATAGATTTTTACACTGAGGAGCTCTAAAAGACAAAAATATTTTTATTTGATCAAATAAATGAATAAGACAGTATATTAATCAGAAGCTAGATGATCGTTTGTAAAGCATGTTGGAGTAAGTGCTTTCAAAATGGGATTAGAAGTCCCTTTCAATTCTAATGTGCTGGAGTTGAAAGAATGTTTGACTTGAAATCAGGATAAATAAGCTCAAAAACTGATTCAGATACTTATTAGCTGTGTGACCCTAGGCAAGTCACTTAAATCCTCTATGCTTTAGTTTTTCCATTTGTAAAATGGAAAAAAATACCTATGCTATTATTTCACAAGGTTGCAGTGTAAAATTTACAAGTGCTACATATTTGTGAGTTGCTAAATAGACTAGGTTACTTCAACCAAATACTTATTTGATATGATTCTGAAAGCTGTTGCACAATGTGGTAACTATCACCTGGATATGCTTGAGTTTTTCCATGTACCTCTTAAAATACAGTGCTGAAGTGAAGGATTATATTCAAGCTAGGGTCCACTGGAACCTTATATTTTAGGGATTCTCATTTCCTTTGTTCTGGACCTTAGGTTTCAGTGGTCTTCAAACTGGTTGAAATAGCTTCAGATAACCTTTCTGATAGCTACTTCACCCATCATACTCATGCTGATCTTGTAGCCAATGGACATGCCCATGTTTTTCTCTTAACAGGAACAGGTTTCTAGTCACTCCTATTATATTCTTTCACTGTACACATGTCTTAAAAATAAAATCTAAGGATAGAATTTTATATTTTCTCTTATTAAACACCACTTAACTTGCTTCAGGTTCACTGTTCTAACCAGTATAGATTTGATGCCATTACTCAATGAACTCAAAAAGGCAATTTTATATATATATATATATGTGGAGGGAGGGAGGGAGGGAGGGAAGGAGGGGGAGAGAGAGAGAGAGAGAGAGAGAGAGAGAGAGAGAGAGAGAGAGAGAGAGAGAGAGAGAGAGAGAGGGGCATACACTTGGTCTGATTTGGTTTTTCTTTATTTTCTTTGGTACCATTTCTCCTATCTTCATAAACATCTTAAAGATTATGATATTAGGATCCCAGATTGGGGTTGTAGTTAGCCAAGACCTGGGTTCAAAGTCGATTTCCTTATTAAACCTGTTGTTGAATAAGTGGAAATTTTGAATAGAACAAAATTTAATCCCTTTTAGAAACTACCAGAATTCAATTTAAGGATTAATGTTGATTCATTTATCAGAATTTATCCAGTACCCAGTCAGGTCTAAATAATTCCCCTAATATCATCTAGCTCAAATTTCTCTATTTTGCATTCCTGAAATAAATAAATAAATATGTATGTATGTGTATATATATATATATATATATATATATATATATATATAATTCCATTGTACTACCAGGTCTAATGATCATATCCTAAAAGGAAATAAAGGTGGTCTACCAAGACTTTGAGTAGACTTCAGAGATTTACACAGTTCATATTTTAATGATGAAGAAACTAAGGTTCAGAAATGAAGATTCTGCTTAGAATCACAGAGATAATAAACAGTAAATCTAGAATCTAAATCTGGGTTTTATGTCAGTAAAACCAGTTTTCTTTCCACTAAAGAACTATTTACAAAGAGAACCTAGATTAGGCTGCTTTGTTCATAAAACATTCATTTGATAGAAGAGGAAGTAGGAGGTACAGTTTTGGAGCCAAAAAGACATGAATTTAAATTTGGTCTTGGACACTTACTAGATGTGTGACCCCAGGCATCTCAGTTTGCCTCAGTTCAACAGAAAAATAGGGATGATACTAATATCATTTACCTAACAGGGATGTTAGGGATCAAATGAGATATTTGTAAAAAGAGTTTAGCATAATGCCTGGCACATAGTAGGCAATATATATATATATATATATATATATATATATATATATTGAGAGAGAGAGAGTGAGAGAGAGAGAGAGAGAGAGAGAGAGAGAGAGAGAGAGAGAGAGAGATTCCCTTGATTAATTGGGCAAAATTTACTAATTTACAGTTTGTGGGATCTAGCTTCTTACCCATTTTAAAAATTAAGATAAGACAAAGTTATTTTCAATTTTCTGATACTTTTGTTTTTCTTGGATCCCTAAAAACTACTGACAGCAAGTCAGTGATCAAATGTATGAGTTCATCTAGTACCTTTGGGTATAATTCATCCAGGTCCAAACCTTAAAATCTCTATGTGTTATTTGACACCTCCAAATCTCATTTAGCTCTGATTTTCAAGTTTGAAGAGTGATTTTTTATTATATTTTTTCTAGTTCAAAAATGTATGCCAAAGAAAAGATTTACAAAATTGAGTATGCTGTACCCTCCAAAATCAAAGTTGTATCTTTTTTAAAAATTCTTTTTCTTTTCAACTAATTTTGCAAGACATATATTACCTTTTTTAGCTTTTGTGACTTTTTTACAGATTCAGCTACCCTTTTATATTATTCCTTTGTTCCCTAACACTTTTTGGGGGGGAGGGGGGCAACATGTTGAACAAGAGAAAAAACAACACTGGACTTGTGAATCAGAAAATCTGAGCTCCAGTTCTATCTCTAATACTTACTAGTTATATATTAGATAATATTTAACATGTTATATATTATTACATATTATAAAGTCATTTATTTAACCTCTCTAGGTTTCAGTTACTGTATACTTGTACTAATTATCTCATGGTGTTTTGTGGGGGGGAAATGATAAAAGTTTGATGGAAATGTGAGTTGTTACATTATTTTTGAATTTGAGCTTAATAAAGAATTCCTGGAATATCAAATGAATATCTTTAGATGCCATTCCATCAATATCTTTAATGATTATATGGTCAGATTTTAATTTTTAAGAACTTGACAACCTTCTTGAATTGCCTCCCCTTTTAGAGTCTGGCAATGGTGTTATATCTAGGCTTTTAAAATCTGTCCCTTAAAAAATCTATTGTAATATGTCCCCCCCCCCCATTTAGAAAGTTCCTTGAGAGAAGTCAACATCTCATTTTTTGTACTTATACCCTAAATTCCTAGCATAGTGCTTAATACATAATAAATTATTTTTATTAATTCATCAATCATTCATTCTTGAGGTTAAGGAAGCAAACTGAAGATAAAGCACTATACCAGAAATAAAAATTAATGATCATGGTGCTATCTCTAAATTAGAACAAGAGGAGATGCAGAGCAGAACCTCTTCACAATTTCTTTTTAATATTATTATGTTATTTGTAGTAAACTTTTAGTCTCAAGTTAACTTCTCTTTGTCCCCCAACTTGTTTTTGGGTTACTTTCCAACCCCTTCCCACTCAAAAGAAGAAAATATTAATTTTAATACTATCTTGAGCAAAGTATGATCAGGAATACAAAATATGATTAAAAAACCTCACACTATTTAAAAGCAAAATATAAATGAATTTGAGATTATCATCCATTATGTTAGGATGAATGATTGACAAATGACCAGGTTGAGTAAACATGAGTTTGAAGAATGGATCATAAAATAGTCTTTTTTTCTTACTGACTATACTTGTTTATAATCCTAATCCTTGTCTCCTTATCAGCTCTTTATTTTATTTTTCTTTTAAATTAAATTATTATTTTTTTCTTCCTATCTATTGCTCTCTTTTCTTTAGTTTGCCTAGTTGCTCTATACCATTATGAAATCGTTAAAATTAATTCTATTCTTGAGTCTAATTACTTGTACTGCTTCCTTCCTGGGAGAGGCAGGATTTTAGAAACAGAATGGAAGCAGTCACCTCCACTTTTTTTGTTTGTTTGTTTGTTTGTTTCAATAGAATACCAGAAAAGCTATCAATTTGGCTGCCTACCTGGCTTTTCATGTGACAATAGTTCTGGCGAGATTAGAGTTTGCCAGTTTAACTGTATTCTGGAGTACAAGGGAGTATGTAGTGGTAGAGAAGATTCATGGCAGCAAATTTTTTTAATGACCATTAAGAATCCCAAAATAAAAGAGGAAAGGAGTCGATTCTCAACCAATGGAAATTCTTCAGCTTACTGATCCATTTCAGGGTTCTAAATAATGAATATTAAAGCGACATAAAAGAAATCAACCCTTTCTGAACATAAGTTCTTTTCTTATCTTTACTTTTCTCAGAGAACATGTGATCTTAATGCAAAATTTTTTTAAAAGCCTTTATTATCTGAATGTTTTATTTTAATCTAGGCTTTAAAATCTCTTCTACCTACTTGTGAAAGTGAAAGGCAAGAGGTACTCATTAATTGCCCATGAATATAAAACCATTTACCTCCAAATGATGTTATAAATGCAGAAGAAATAAGGCTTTCATATACAACCCCAAGAAATCAGTTTTTAGTTAGAACAATTAAAGAAGGCCTCCAAGAGGCAGTGTTGTGTAAGCTTAGAACAGGAAATCAAGAGATTTGGAAATTTAATTCTCTTAGCTGCCAATTCTTGTGAACTCAGGCAAACTGCCAAAACCAAGGCATCTATCATATTGTGGTTAAGACACAGCAAACCATGATCTTTTCTTACTTAACAGAGATACTTGAAGGAATAGAGTGATAACTGCAGAGCACAGTAAAACCCTAATTAACTAGAATGATCAGTGAATGAAGATCAGGTATTGACTCACAGCTGCAAAACTCCCCAGTGCAATGGGAGCCAGATTAAAATGTAATTGGGAAATGTTAAACAAAATTAATACAATACAACATCAATAATGCTAATTATATAGTTTTCTATATCAATATGCAGGGAAGTAACCAGTTTCTATTTGAGTATGACATCACTGTTCTGTATCACTGAATTTTCTGATTTTGAGGTTCACAGATTCAGGCCTAGTAGAGAACTATTGAGATCAGTTATCATTTCACAATGAGGAAATTGAGATCCAGATATGCTAACAGATTTACCATTAATATCATAAAAACCACTAATGAGCAGAATCAGGATTCAAACCCAGTTCCCCAGACTTCAAAACCAAGACTCTTTCCAGGATAATAAGGTTAAGTCTAAAACTATTTTTTCTGAGACTAGCCTGGAGACTAATAGAGCACTTTCACTTTACATATGAGGAGCCACTTTACGAAACTCAGTGTTATAAACATTAGCTACTATTATTATTATTGTTAAATAACTTATTCTGAGACATAGTTCATGGAAGATTTGGAAAAAGAACTCAGGTTTCCTAAATCCTAGTTCAGTGAAGTTTTCAGTGTATCATCCTATATCTTTAATTCATAATGACAGCTCCTCCACATATATGTTCATGACATTAAGGTCACTTATTGTGTTGCTACTCAGAAAGATTTCATGCATTCTGAGCCACTCTTTCTATTTGTCCCTCTATCACCTGATATTCTTCAACATGGCCTTTTATCTCCAACCAGTATCGTGCACATATTGGGGATGTGTGTGTTCATTCTTATTGTAAACAAACAAACAAACAAACCCACAACTTTAAAAAAATATAGCTTCAATTTTAGGATTTAGCATAATTTTTATTTATTTTTTGTTATCGACTGGGGAATTTTATATCTCAATTCTCAATACATAATGCTAGACATATAAAAAAAACTATAAGAGACTGGCCTTAATCGACCTTGACTCGGCTAAGATAACCTAGGAAATTCATGTCAGTATTCTTGTCACTTGTAACATACTCCCCCAAATTTGTATAGGTTAAGTAAAGTAATTTGTATAAATTAAGTAAAATTTCTGGCTATCTGAACTCTGGTTTATTGAGATTTTAATGTACTTTTAAGTTTGTCAGTGATCTCTACGCTAGTTCTTATCTTCATGTTTACATGTTTTAGGAAAACAAAATTGCACACATATTATTGGAAAATATAAAATATATTCAAAATTAGTACAAGGTAATTTTGGGGGAAGAAGGTCTGGACAAGGAATATTTTAATAAGTAAAACTTAGATCTAGCTCTCTTATGTGCTTTATCTATCTCATATGAGTTTCCATTGATTTAAATTTTGAACTAGTGAACTGTTCCTTTTTAATGATTGTTTGAAAGATACCAACAGAGTTATGGGAAGTGAAGTAAATGGAAAAAATAACCATGTAGAGTAGTGAAAACTGTTCTTGAAATTGGAGGGGCAAAAATGAAAAGTATGAAAAAGATTAAGTAAACCACCTCTAAATGGATTTATTTAAATCATAAGTGAGAATAATGTCAAAGAGTTTGTAGAAGATCTGAAAGTGAAGAAGCCTTTATTGTCAGTTTAATAAACTGTAGAGAAAGGGAACAACTTTTATTTTATTTTTTTAAGATAACAGCTGCTATTGTTTCCAGCTCAAGGAAAACTCTTAGAAACCCATTTGCCAACCCTACCCAGTGGAAGTCTTCCAAACCCATAATGCATGGGAATTAAAGAAAAACTTAATGACCATGCCTACACAGAGAACTGATATCAGCTGCTTAATTCATTTTTTTTTTAAATCCTTACCTTCCGTCTTAGATTCAATACTGTGTATTGGTTCCAAGGCAGAAGAGTGGTAAGGGCTAGGCAATGGGGGTGAAGTGACTTGCCCAGGGTCACACAGCTGGGAAATCTGGGGGCAGATTTGAACTTTTTTTTTAAAGAAGGGCTTTAGAGTGAATTGAGAGCCATGCCTAGAGACGGGAGGTCCTAGGTTCAAATCTGGCATCAGACACTTCCCAGTTGTGTGACCCTTGGCAAGTCACTTGACCCCCATTGCCTAGCCCTTACCACTCTTCTGCCTTGGAACCAATATACAGTATTGATTCCAAGACGGAAGGTAAGGGTTTAAAAACAATAAATAAATTAAAAAGAAAAAAGAAGGGCATTAGAAATGTGGGCTCTATGTTCCAAAGCAGAAACATACAATATCTTGCCTCAGGAAACAGTTCTCTCAGTCTTGCTAACTCAGCCTTTTTATAGAAGGCAGTTATTCAAGAGTCTTCTAAAGAATGATGCCCTGATATCTAATAACTAAAATTTATTTCTTTGGAAATATGACATTTGCAATGAATGTCCCTCTTGAATAAAAGAATCAACCAAATTAAAAAGATAGATTTGTACTATTTAACAAATAAATGTTTAGTAGCAACATCTTATAGACTATAAGCAAATGTAGATGAGCTCTTACTAGTCAAGAAAACTTCAACACCATCTAGAATTTGAACATTACATAGATCCTCAGATGAACTCAGTGTTACACATAGGTTAGTACTGGCCTGTCTTCAAAGGGTACCCAATTAGTTCCTTTTCCTTATACACAATAGCCCAGTGCTATCATGCTATCATGGTAGCCATCTGAATGACCTCTTGTAAGTGGAATGTAGACTTCTCTTTAATTTGGTAGACTGTTCTGCTGTAGTGAGTTTAATAAGTTAACCTGGGTGTTGAGTTTTACCCCCTCTTCTCCATTCCCTTTCAATTCTCAAAACAAACAAAAATTCCCAGGAAGCCATTCCTTTTTTATGAAAGAAGGATTTGTATTGCCTAGGATACACTGCACTTGAATTTAGGAGCTTAAAGTAACTGGCATCTTGAAAGGTGGAATCTTCAATCACACAATTTTTGCTCCTGACCCATGAACACTGAGCTACAGCTCTCCTAGTTCCCATGTAATTTTGGACAAATAACAATTTCTCTCACTACTCATCTCTTGCCAAACCTCATTCCTGGATTACTCCTACCATCTGCCTCTTCCACTGCTACTAATGAGCTGCTAAATGCAGCTGGAGGAAGTCTTACAACCATGCTGCCTAGGTATTTAACAAATCAATTGCCAAGTCTGATGATCTTTTCTTAGTTCTCCTCTTTCTTGAACTATTTGCTGCATTGACCCTGCTGATCACCCTCTTCTAGATGTGCTTTCCACTCTGGATTTTTATGATTCTGTTTGCCTTCTTGCTCTATTTCAGTCTCTTTTTCCTTTCATTGTCAAACATTCCAAAAACAGTCTATTCTGATCCCTTTACTTTGTCACCACCCACTCCTTTCCTTTCTCAACTCCTTTCAGTCTGGTTTGTCCACATTCTTTTAAAGAATCAATCACTTCTTCCATTTAGATACTCCCAATCCCCATGACTTTTACTGGCTACAGTATGAAACTTTTTTTGATAAACTAGTTCTCCCCTGCTCCTCATAACAGAAAAAAGTTTTTAAAAGTTTCTTGCTCTCTTCAAATATCAATGCCTTTTTGAGATTGCTTTCCACCTGTCTTCTACAACTGTTTGTCTTCCCCACTGGATCAATGGATAGAGCACTTGGTCTGGAATCAGGAAAGCATATGAGCTTAAATTCTGCCTCAGACACTAGTTATTTGACCCTAGGCAAAACCTCTGTCTTCCTCAGATTCCTCAACTGAAAAATGGGGATAATTATAGCACCTAACTCTCAGGTTTGTTGTAAAGTGCTCAGCATAGTGCCTGGCATATATTAAGTGTTTTCTTCCCTTCCTCCCTTCCTTCCATTCCCTGAGGGCAGGGGCTGTTTTTGCTTTTGTTGTCTTCATATGTCCTATGGAATTATGGCATTTAAACTCATTTCAGATACCTTTTAGTGTTTTCATTTACATTACTTTAAACATATTCATCATACATTGCAGTATACTCTTCTCTCTTGCTTATGTTTTCTTTACTCTGTTCAAATTCAGACATGTATTACTATATTTGTCTGAATTTCTCATATTTTTGTGTCCTTATGATAAAGTAATATTCCATTACACTTATATACCATGTTTTGTTCAGCTATTCTTCAACTGATGGGGAAGAGAATTTTCATATTTTTGCTATCATTAAAAAACAATACCATGAATATTTGGTTACATATGAAGTCTTTTTGTCAATGTTCTCTCTCTCTTCATTTAAAAGATAATCCCAGTAGTGAGATTGCTAGGTCATGTGGTTTAGTAACTTTTCTCATATAATTACAAATTCTTTTCCAGAGTAATTGAAATAATTCAGTACTAATATGACATGAGTATTAGTGGACCTTTCTTCCTATCACCTTTCCACCACTGACTAGTCCTCAACATCTTTAGCAGTTTGATGGTTATGAGATAAATCACAAAGTTTTCTTCTGTTCTCTTATTATTAGTGATTCGGAGAGTATCTGTCATATCTTGAGTTTGCTTTTCTTCTTTTGAAAATAATTCTATCCTTTCACTCCATTTCATTTCTATTTTTACACTATAGTCTCCTTGTAGTCTACTTTTTTTTGCCATCCTTTTTCTTCCTGCCCTCTTAATGAAATTACATAATCAAGATCTGTCCTGGAGGGTGTGGATTTAGTGTTGGCAAAGAGCAAGAATAATTCTTCCTCTAAGATGAAAAGGAAAAAATAGATGAATGAAGATAGAAGTTTTATGAGGTATGAAGAACTCGAGCTGAAGCTTATACAGTAGGACTTACAGAAAATGCTTAATGGCTGCCTTTTCCTGGCTATATAACAGTGATGTATAACTTCAGATGTTGCCTAGATGTAGTAGATCTAATTTTATCTATGTTACTGTGTCTCCATGTATATCTGACCATAACACAGAAGGGAAATACTTAATATTTGATGTATTTACTGAATATAATTTTGTCTTCTATTCTTGTAAGAGAATTTTTAAAAACCCACATCCAAATTGAATCTCACTGTATTTTTTGACCGTTAGATATTTTTCTCTCTGGCATTCAGTGAACCATGATAGAAACAAGATCGACAACTTCCTATATTGAATTTTTTAGCCTAACATTCAGGATTTCCCAAAATATAATCTGTCCAGTTCTATTTTCTATAATCCTCTAAAATAAACTCAAAAATATACTCTCTTCATGGAGACATCCCTATGAAGTCTTGTTCACTTTCTTTGTTTTTCTAATAAATCCTTAGTATGACATAAAACTTACCTCCATGAAGCCCATTGTACCCTATGGATAGGTTGTAGATATTTGATAGTTTTTTATTGATAAGTCAGTTTTTCCTCACATAAAGTCATTGTTTGTTTTGATAATCTGGGTCCTAACAAACTATCTTCTTATAACTTATGTTATTTATTTCTTCAACAAGACTGTAATGGATCATTTAAGGCTGAGGTCATAGATTATACACACCACCTATTTCAAAGAAGACTAATAACATCACAGGGTGATGCCCTGACTTGTATGTGAGTTGGATGTAAAAGATGCACAAAGTCATGAACTTCATTCTCCCTTCCAAAATCACTGAAGTCCAGTGGCAGGATGTAGTCAGAATGAATGGCAATGGCCTAAAATGCAGTGCACGTTCTTGGTATTGTTACTGTCTCACCAGTTTCTAAGAACTCCAAGGTAATGGCGCCAGCCATCTTCATGACTGCTCAAAGAAATTGTTCTCATCCACCCATTCCACTGGAAAAATCTACATATATGCTTGGGGTAAATGTCCCCAGGTTTGAGACAGGTTTGAGGCCTATTATCTATTCTCAACTTGATTTAATTCATCTGCCAAGATGGTTTTATTAAGGTGTAGCCATTTTGAATGTCACAATTTCTTGGAACCACAGGTGTTAGCTGGGTGAAAGATACCAAATGTGTCTTGAAAAGGGTCTGGCAAAAATCTTCACACTACAGGTTCTAGTCCTCTCTGTATGCTCCATAATCTCTCATGTTTTATTCTTCTTTAGTAACTCCCACAGAACCTTAAACACACAGTAGGTTCTCAATATAAATAATCTAAGCTTGAAATAAGTTTATTTAAAGCAACAAAACATTTTTCTAATAATACATAAGAAAAAAATAGTTCTATTTCCTAAGCTGTAAAAGTAAGAGTGGATAGATTAAAATGATTTGCATAAGACTGAAAGTTGTTTCAATAGAGGGGCTATGATCTTCAAATCCTATAAAATAACAATATACAGTGTCATGTATATCAAGTGTTTTTCTCCCAAATGTAAAAATAAAATTGTGTATAATTACCATAAAAATAGAATATTTTAAAATTATGAATGTCCTATAAACCAAGTTTCTACTTTGAAAATCTATACACTATGAGGTGGATTTCAGTCTTTTATAGAATAGTTCATCTATAGCATGTAAAGCCTAAGGGCCTGCTAGCCCTAAGCTAAGAATGGTATTTGCATTTTTAAATACAAGAAAAAAGTATTTAAAAATATAAAAACCAAATGACAAAATGACAACTGTTGAAGGGGATGTGGAAACATGGGGACAATACTATAACTTGGTGAAGCTATGAACTGATCCAACCATTTTGGAGAGCAATTTGGAATTATATCCAGAGAATTATAAAAACCTTAGACTTAGCAATAGTACTGCTACATCTGTTTCCCACGGAGATCAGGGAAAAAGGGAAAGAAATGATATGTTCCAAAATATAGCAGCTCTCTTTTGTGGTGGCAAAGAATTTGAAACTGAGAGAATGCCCATCACCTGACAGAATCATAAACAAATTG
Source organism: Monodelphis domestica (assembly GCF_027887165.1). NCBI lineage: Eukaryota > Metazoa > Chordata > Mammalia > Didelphimorphia > Didelphidae > Monodelphis > Monodelphis domestica. Next base: position 83,769,708 of record NC_077230.1, read on the forward strand.
TGGTAGGATTGTGATAGAGTACTAGGTACCATAAGAAATGATGAGCAAACTGATTTTCAAAAAACCTGAAAAGAACTACACAAGATAATGAACAGTGAAATGAGTAGAACCAGCAGAATATTATACATAACCATGGAATTAATGCTGGAAGAATAAATTTGGAATAATATCTCTAGAAAGCAAACTGAAAGGTAAAACATAGTAGACTTAATTTGCATGTATGCATTAAATCTTCTGGACATTACCCTCTGTGATGCAGGAAGGGTCAGGGACAATTGTGGACAGGATTTATTATGTAGATATGAAGAAAAGTAAGCTAAAAAATAAGAGATTGTGATTTCATTTATGGACAATCTTCTTTTTCTTTGTATATGGAAATGCTTGTTTCATACATTTTAGAATTTAAAAAAATGTAAAAACCATTATTAATTTTGGGGATTTGGCAGATAGGTTATAGTTTGTGTCTGATCTATTGTAAAGATTTTTAGGACAACTTTAAAAATTAACATTAATACGGTGCTACAATTTGCAAAGCTTTTATAACTATGTTATGTATCTTATTTATTTCTAATAACAATCTTGTAACATTCTTATAGTTATTATCATGAGCATTTTCTAGATGATGGCTCAGAGGGCTTAAGTGATTAACACAGGGACTGCCAATTAGTCAATTTCATAGGAGAAGGCCCAATACCACACTGTCTCTCAAAGGTATAGGAGGCAAAGGTGGTAACTAAGCAAGAATTGAATATAAAACTAAAACACTTCCTTGTTACTGTTGAAAGTTATATTTTTGGCTTTTAAAATCCTTCATAACCTGTTCCTTTCCTAACTTTTCAGGATTCAGGATTCTTTTATTTCCTCTACACAGCGATTTATTTATTATACATAACACTTGTACATAACACTCCAATGTGTCTCTTTTCACTGACGATATATCTCTTAACTTCCAATCTTCTAAAAGTCCCCTTTCCTATTTTCTATTCCCTTCCCTCCCCAGGATTCCCTTTCCAATGCTAGTTACTTCTTTCTAAGAACACCTCCAATTTCTAAAGAAGGAAGGAAATAAACATCTGTTAATCTTCTAATATGTGCCAGGCATTGTGCTAAGTAAGAATTTTACAAATATTATTTCATTTGAACCTCACAACAATTCTGGTAAGTACAGGATATTGTTATTCCCACTTTATAATTGGGGAAAACTAAGGCAAACAGAGGTTAAGTGTTTGCTCTGGCTCAGCCAACTAATAAGTGTCTAAGGTTGCATTAGGCTGCAGTTTTTCCTGACTCTACTCAGCACCCCATCTACTTATGCCACCTGCTGCTTCTATATATCCTGTATACATCTTGTACATAACGCAATTGTTTGAAAATTGACTCCCTCATTAGAACATGAGTTCACTGAGGAGGAAAAGGGACTGTTTTTGCCTTTCTATTTCTAGCACTTATAATGCACACAGTAAGCACTTAATACATGCTTATTGACTTGACATGTCAAATAGATTTGATAATTTTTTCTCCATCTTGATAAAGATTTTTAATTGAGACTTTTAAGTTTTATCCTTCTGGGACACACAACATTTGCCAAAGATCCAGTTAAAATATATCTAGTGAGGGGGCAGCTGGGTGGCTCGGTGGATTGAGAGCCAGACCTAGAGATGGGAGGTCCTAGGTTCAAATCTGGCCTCAGACACTTCCCAGCTTTGTGACCCTGGGCAAGCCACTTGACCCCCATTGCCTAGCCCTTACCACTCTTCTGCCTTGGAGCCAATACACAGCATTGATTCCAAGACGGAAGGCAAGGGTTTAAAAAAAAAACATATATATATATAGTGAAGCTTTTAATACTTATCTTCTGAATTTAGAGTAGAAATGCCTTCCTTCACAGGCTGGATTGGTCCTATCTCCTACATGAAAACTTCCTTGGCTGCTCAAGACCACATCCATCTAGTTCTTCTTTAATTCCCATGCTAATTACAGCATGTAACACACACACACACACACACACACACCCACCACTAATTTCACAGATAATTATATTTTACTTCCCTAATATTAAGCTCACCCAAAGGAACTACATGCTATTTTTCTTCTTTTTTTCTTCAAAGCATTTAACACACTGTTGAAACATATAAAGCAGGCATTAAATATTTACTTTTTGACCTGAATATACATTATAGAGGCAGATCAAATTATCCCTCAATTGAGACTTAGAGCAACTGCTCTGCCCACATTTCTCGCTATTTTGTGTCATACTAGATTTTAGTGGCATAACTGTATGAGTGATGTTTTATGATGTTAGAACTCTAGGACCTTTGAAAATAACCATATAGAGTATGGGGATATCCCACCCAGGGGATATCAATTTCATAAAATAACCAACAGCAGAAATTAGGATTAGGGTTAGAGTTAAAGATAAGCCTTGGTTTAGGTTCATCATAGCTGGAAATTCTTCTAAAAAGCTGCTAAATACAACAATACAAAAAGCACTGTTGGAGCTGCTAAATGCCATTAAGATCATTAAACAAAACTGTGAACAGCTGAATAAAAGTAAAGATGGAGATACCACCCTGTTGCCCCTAACTCCTACCCCCACCCCCACCCAGGCTTTCCAGGAAGAGAAGACTAGGAAACAGTAAAACTTGGTGAATCACAGAGTTGGCACTTAAGGAAATGCAAGAACAGAAATAAGAAGGGAATTTTGACCAACCAAAGGTCTCAAGGGAGCCTGAAATTTGAGACAGCAGACTGAAGAGCTGCAGAAAAGTGGAAGAAATGAATACTTTTCCTCTTCTCTATGATAGTCTCCCTTTCTAAACACCTTTCTTCTTCTAATTCTTTTCTTTCTGCTGATGATACCTTTTCTTTACTCAAACTATTTCTGACATTTTATTTGGTCCTATTTTTTCTCTCTGTCCTCTAGACCTTTTATCTTCATGATTCCCATCTTAATCTCAATATCCCTTTCCTTCCCTAGGGCTAATATGTCACATATTTCATTATTCAATGAAGTCTGATAAGAGAGTAACATAATAGAATAGAAAGAACTTTGAATTCAGTTTGAATCTCAGTTCTACTACTTAATGAGTTACCAAGTTACTTAACCTTCTAGGATCTTAGATTTATCACCTATTAAATGAGGGTTTGAATGAGATGAATTTTACTGTCTCCCTCTAGCTCTCATTATTATGGTTCCATATTTCCTATATCTAATGAGATAAATATTTTATATTTCCTCAAGAAAATTTACATTTAAAGCAGAACTAGAAGAATACCGTATATAGTAACATCAATACTGTACAATGATCACTCTCAGTACTGTCTACACTCTCAGTACAGACTACTCTCAGTAATACAGTGATCCAATATAATTCTGAAGGACTTAGGACAAAGAATATAAGCCATCTCCAGAGAAAGAACTTTTGGAGTTGGATGCAAATCAAAGCATACTATTTTTCATGTTAGATTATTTATGATTTGGGGGTTTTGATTTTATATGAGTATTCTCTTATTACAATGAGCAGTATGGAAGTATGTTTTGCATGATAATACATATATAATCCAGATCAAATTGCTTATCATCTCTAAAGGAGGGGGAAAGGAAGGGAGGAAGAGAAGCAATTTTGATTTTTATAACTTCAGAAAACTTATGCTGAAATTTGTTATTACATGTAATTGTGAAAATAAAATATTTGTGACTGAAAAATTATTTTGAGAGTAAACTTCATTTTATTTGTGTATTTTAGTTTTTTTTCCATGGGCCAGTGGTCCTTAAGGCTTCCTATTTTTTCATCAAAAGGTTGACACATTTTTTTCAAAAATATGTAAAATATCAAATGGAATTTAAACTTCTATTTTTAATTCAATTAAATAAACAGCACAGGTGTCCAGCAAGTTTAGCTACCAAAACATTTATCTATGTTATAAAAATTTGTTTTAAGTTTGGCAAAATTAAGAATTCTAAATTTAATGATCTGTAGAACTCTACATATCCTTAAACCCAATCTATAACAGATGAAATTACCATACTATAAAATAAGGAAACTAATTTTAATTAATTCAAACATTTTTAAATTAATAAAGACACCAGAACATGTATATGCATGTAAGTTTAACAATTATTGCATTGTACACCTAAATTATTTATTGTGTTCCAAAAGAAACACTTTTTTTCTGCATTATATCTAAGAAATATCTTATCTTCTAACTTTAATGATTCTAAAGTACACTTAATTTCCTTTTGGAAGTCTAAAGACTATTTTAAAAAAATGATAAACCACTATAATTTCACTATCCTTATTTCTATACCCTTCAACTCCAAATTTCCAACCAAATGCCACTTCTCACCTTTCATTGTGCCCACTGGAATGCCTTGTTCCAAAGGTAACTTTGTACTTCAGTCTAAATCCTTTTCTCCCCCATTCCTATCTTTTAGGAATCACTAAAACAGCCTCCTGTGTTACCCTTTCCAGTACTGTCTGTATTTTCACTCATTTCCTTTGGATCAATGGGTAAGACAGGGAAATTAGAATGATCCTTGCTCCTCATTCCTTCCCATCCTCCTTCCAGTTTCTTCCACCCACCTTCCAGTTTCTTCCCTTTTCTCTATCATTCAGTAGCCTTTTTTCCTCAGAGTTTCATGCAATTCACATCTACCATTCACTCAAAATCTTGGTAGCTGTTGTCTACAAAACTCCAGGAAACTTCCTTTTCCTTCCTCAATGAGTTCAGTTCCTGGGGTACAGTTTTTCTCTAGTCTCCAAAGCTTATAGTAGGAAGGAGATTTCAACATACGTACTAACTCTCTTTTAAGTACCCTAACCACTAAGTTCTTTAAGGGTCATGGCATTATTTGCTGATTGTCAGACAGTGCCTTACCAATTTTAGAACTATAATTAGGTATCTGTAGTTAGTAATATGGAGAGCATAAAATGCATATTGATGTTAGGAGGCGTGCATCTGAAATCCATTTGGCTGAAAAAAATTCTTGACATAAGCTTACTTTATATGTCATATGCCCCTTTCCCATGTCTTCCTAATTCAGGCTTTTGGTCCCAGGGTTTTTGCTGAAGTCTCCCAGCACCATGCTAGAAAGTGGGATTCTTGCACTGTTTTGTTCCATTAAAGTATAGGCCCATTACTGGAAATCAAGGGGAGTGATGAGTTTCATGTGTTCTCTGTGCACCCTCGTTTATGTTATGTGTCTATAAGGATGAGTCTCTGCATGCATATGCTTCTGTGAGTAGAGATTTGTGTGGGTATATACGTACTTCAGGACTCCTGTGGGTGGTAATTAATTACCAACTGATTATATAGAATGGTGGTATGTAACCAATGTGTATTCAATTCCTGTTTAGGAAAGGTATTTTTCAACATCTCCTAAAGCTCTAAACTGTTAATGATCTTAAAAGTAACATGTAAGTTGTCACAAAGACAATCAGGGAGAATATTAGAATAGAAAGAGATCAATAAACATCACTGGGAAAATGTGTGCATATTTATAAACATCAAATGGGTGTACTTTTCTGCTTAGGGTTTTGTATTAACATAGCTATGGCATTTATTTATCTGTACTTCTATTTCTGTTGATCTGTAGGTACTTCTCTGAATTTTGTGCATAATAATACGATTATTTGTCAGTATCCTGGCCTTCTCTTTTGTTGGTTACCCCCCACCCAGAAGAAGCTGATTACCATCTTTTCACTAAAACTGCGATCCTTGCTGGAAATATATGATAAAGCACAGAAATCACTGAATCTTTTTGAATTATAGGAAATGTCACTTGAGAGATTTTTCAAGGATAGAAGCCCCAGCTATTATATGTAGGCAGACTGTTTACAACTAGAAACATGCTGTTGTCCATGCTATTTTTTGCTGACAATTTATATCTTCGGAATTCAAAGATCATCAAAAAATTTTAGATTGAGAGTCAGGCCTAGAGACGGGAGGTCCTAGGTTCAAATCTGACCTCAGACACTTCCCAGCTGTGTGACCCTGGGCAAGTCACTTGACCCCCATTGCCTAGCCCTTACCACTCTTCTGCCTTGGAGCCAATACACAGTATTGATTCCAAGACGGAAGGTAAGGGTTTAAAAAAAAAAATTTTAGTGCAAGAAAAGATCTTTAAAGACCATTTAGAGACAGCTAGATGGTTCAGTGGATAAAGAGTCAAGCCTGGAGACCGGAGGTCATAGGTTTAATTCTAGCCTCAGACACTTCTTAGCTGTGTGGCTCTGAGCAAGTCACTTAACCTCAATTGCCTAACCTTTACTGCTCTTTTGCCTTGGAACTGATATGCGGTATTGATTCTAAGAGGAAGGTATGGCTTAAAAAAAAAAAGCCATTTCATTCCCTTGTTTTAATAATAGTTCAATTTAACACAGCACTTCTAAGTTTACAAAACACTATCTTTTCAACAACACTATCAAAAAGGCAAAATAAATGTTATTAAATCAATTTTATAGAGAGGGAAACTGAGGTTCATCACTTTTAGTAGTCAGAAAGTTATTTAGTGTTTGACCTAGGAACTGAGTTTAAGACTTCCAATTTTAAGGCCAGTGCTATTTCCATTCTATCTTTGTACCTTTTGATAGTTTCTCAGGCAATCTTTTTTTCCCCCTTTATTTTATACCAGTAACAAATTTACATATAAATTTTCCAGGGTTACTTGATTCACATTGTCTCCCTCCCCTCTCCCCAGGAATTGACAAGCAATTCCACTGGGTTATACATGTATTATCACTCAAAATTTATTTCCATATTATTCATTATTTTTAAGAGAGTAATCTTATGAAACCAAAACCTCAAATCAAACAAGTGATAAACCATATTTTCTTCTGCATTTCTACTCCAACAGTTCTCTGGATGTGGACAGTATTCTTTTTCATAAGTCCCTCAGAATTGTCTTGGATCAATGTATTGTTGCCAGTAGCGAAGTCTAATAACATTTTATTGTCCAACAATGTTTCAGTTACTGAGTATAATGTTCTCCTGGTTCTGTTTATTTCACTCTGCATCAGTTCATTTAGGTCTTTCCAGTTCTTTCTGAAATCAAGTGGTTCATCATTCCTTATAGCACAATAGTATTCCATCACCATCATATACCATAATTTGTTTAGCCATTCCCCAATCAAGGACATCCCCCCAGTTTCCATTTTTTTTTGCCACCACAAAAAGCCAGGCAATGCTTTCTAATTTTATGTTCATTCCATATGGCCAAAACCATCATTTGAGTCTAGTCTACCTATATTGCTGTGACAAATTTTAAAACTGGTTTAACTTAGTTACTAGGTAATCATTAGTGAAATATGGATTCATGTGTAGTTCTTTTGGAGTTAATATTGGTCACATTCCATTCAAATGGAGTTAAAATATGATTCCAAGATGGACAATTGTGTAACAGATAACATAGCTTCAAAACAAATCCTAGAATTTTAGATGGTTTCTAAAAATCACTCTAAACTAGTCCCAAATTGTGAAAGTACTGCCTGAGTTCACTACAAGCCATGAGGACTTTTCGATCTCCCTAATTAACTGACTATCCTACTCATCACAGTGGATCTCCCAAACTTCTTCATCCTTTCTTAAACCTCCAAGATTCCCTCTTCCCCAACTTTCCTCAACTGAGAACCTTGCCTAATATTTTGTTGAGAAAAATTGAAGCCATATGCTGAGAGCTCCCTCTTCTTTCCCTGATATCACCAAGATATATTCTACTACTGTCTCCTCCTTTAACCCTGTCCTGTCTCCATGATGTAGTATATCTCCTGAATCAAAGTAAATCCATCTACCATGATCTCAATCCATCTCATTATTCCCTCTATTATGCCCACATTCTCTCACTTATCTTAATTTTCTCCTTGTCCACCAACTGCTTCTCTATAGCTTATAAACATATCCATATCTCTTTCATCCAGAAAACACCCTCACTTGATCCTTCCATCTCTGCTTGGTGTTGTCTTTTACATCATCCCTTTGTGGATAAACTTCAAAAGACCATCTACAATAAGTGTTTCCATTTCCTTTCCTCTCATTGCCTTAGCTCTCTAAAGTCTAGTTTCAAAACTCATCATTCAACTGAACCTGCTTTCTCCAAAGTTGTTATTAATGATCTTCATCTTTTCTGAACTCTCTGCTGCCTCTGTATTGGTTGACAGTTTTCTTCCCATTGATACTCTTTTCTCTCTCTAAGTTTTTTTGAATACTCCTTTATCCTGGTTCTCTTTATATCTACTTATTTCTCAGTATCCTTTGCTGGATGTTCATTTAGATCATAGTTTCTAAACTTAGATGTCCCAGAGTTCTCTCACTCCATAATATTTCACTTGGCAATCTCATCAGTAACTATGGATTCATTTGTCATTCCTAAGCTAATAATTCTCAAATCTACTCCTCCAGCCCCAAGCTCTCTACTGAGCTCTGGTATTGCATCTCAATTGTCTATTGGACTTCTTGTACTGGATGCACTTATAAGCATATTAGAATCAACAACTTCAAAACCGAGCTAATTTTTAAACCTTCAAACTATTCCTTTTTCCTAACTTCCCTTTATTGTTGATACACTATCATCTAATCACCCACACTTGTGTGAAGATTGGATTTGGCTCTCCCCTGATTGTAACAATGAAGGTACTTAGCTCTTTCTTGATTGTGAAGATGAAACTGTAATCCCCTGTCTTATTTGTTGATTTAATCCCCCAAATGTAAGCACAGTGAGAAGATCTTCCCATGTTAGATCTGATCACCAAGGGTATAAATCTCCCACTTAATCATGAGGTGGGAGGTCTGTGACCCTCGTATGCGATAGTGGGTAACAAATTAAAATCAACTAACTGCCTTCTGGGCAGTCTTAGAGCAAAGTGTCAGCTGTGATTGGTAGAAGTGGAACTAGGGGAAGTGACACAAGGAAAAAAGGTCTTTAAAAGAAAGAGATAAGGGCCTAAACAAGATTGGTCTTCTGGGAGTTGTTGTTGGTTGTTCTTCTGGGAATTTGAAAGAGACACACTTGGAGTGGAGTTGAGGCTGATAAAACAATCTGCTGATTGAACTGATGATGTGGTGAGTGTAAAGGCTGACTTCCTTCCTTGCCCTTTCTGGAGGTGTGAGCTTCCAGGAAAGGCACATTGTCTTGAGACTCCTTTCCCCTAGCTGGGACCTTAGAATTTCTACCTGGCTCAAAGGAAGCTGGAGTTCTCTCTCTGTCTCTGGCTCGGTCTCACTCTGTCTCTGTCTATCTGTCTCTCTCTCTCTCCTTTTCTCTCTTCATTAATATCTTTCCTCTATTGTAAAAACTACCATAAATTCCATTTTACTTTAGTAATTATTTTTTGGATTTAGAAATTAAATCCCTGGCGACCAATCAAATATTCAGCCCAACCATAAATTTAACACTTGTAAATGAGGAATCAAGGATGTCACTCTTTCATGCCCCATATCAAATCTGTTGTCAATGTTTATTGATTTCCCCTTTGTAACATCTCTGGAATATATCCCCTTCTCTCCTGATGTTGCAGGTCCTGATCACCTCACACCTGAACTACAGCAACAGCCTTTTGGCTAGTTTCCCTGTCACAAGGAGTACATTCTTCATTAAGCTGTTAAAGTTATCTTTCTAAAGAGCAGGTGTGCCACCATGACATCCTCCCTACTCAATTAACTCTAGTGAAACCCTATCACCTCAACTCTAGGATCAAATATAAAATCCTTTGTGTAACATTCAAAGTCAGTTTATAACCTGCCCACCCACTCTGCTAGTCCCGCCCTTTCCAGTCTTCTTATACTTTGCTCCCCCTCCTCCCCACCACATACACACACACACACACACACACACACACACACACACGTATTGTTAAATCCACTGACACCGAACTTAGCACCGAACTGTTTCTCACTGAAGAAACTCAATTGCTAGGCACTGGTTATTTTCACTGGCTGTCTCCTATACTTAGATTGCTCTTTCCTCATCTCTGCCTCTATGTTCCCTTCAAGTCCCAGTTAAAATTCCATGCTCTACAACAGTGATGGCAAACCTTTTAGAGATGGCGTGCTGGGCCATAGTCCCACCCCACCCCCCAGATCTGGTGCCCTGCAACCCCCCTCCCCAGACCCTAGACAGGGGAAAGAGGAAGCACTCCCATTGGCTGCTTGGCAAAGGGGTGGGTGAAGAGAGGAATGACCTCAGGTACACAGAGAGGAGGAGGGGAACAGCTCTTCCCTGAGTATCTCTGACTTTCCAGGAATGAACTCTGTTGGGAGACTGCAGATGTGCCCACAGAAAGGGCTCTGCATGCCCTTTTTGGCACACGTGCCAAAAAGTTTTGCCATCACTGCTCTACAAGAAGTCTTTCTACAGGAAGTTTTCCCCAAACCCCTTTCATTATAGTATCTTTCCACTGTTGATTACTTCTAATTTATCCTGTATACAGCTCTTCATTTCCAGTTCCATTGCCTAGAACCATGTTGGTGGAGACATGGCACGCATGTCCCAGTATACCAGAGGGGGTTTCTCTGTTCTCTCTCCATAGAGCCTGAGGAAATTTTTCATATGTTTTGCCCTCTGCCCAGTTGCCCAATGCAAGCACTTCTTCCCCTGCTGTCTGAGGTAATGCAGGAGACTCACAGGCAGCTTAAGGTATAGTCTGGGCATGTGATCTCTAAAAGGTTTGCGAACGCTGGTCTAGAACATCCAACACTAAGCAATAAACAAAATGTAAGGGAGTGAATTGATTTATCAAAGCTGTTATTTTCCTTGGGTTGATCAGGCATTATAGCTGGCTCTTAAGTGATGCCATAAGCCAACAATGATTGTATCCAATGCTGTCCCCCTAGGGAAATAGCTGGAGACAAAGGTGCAAAGAGGCAGCAATGGAGCTCAGTGTTCTTGGATTTGAGAGCTGTTTGGGTTGGGGATTGAGATTGATTTTTATCCAAGAAGTCATCCTTTCTTTTTTAGCAGACAAATATCAAACTCCTATGATCATGAGCTATCACATGCTGGCACTATTCATAGTTTAGAAGAGAATATTAAGTTTAAATGAAAAGAATATGACTGTTTGGAAAGATTAATTTTTTAAATGTATGTATAAAGTACTAAAAAACCTTTGATTTCTCTCTCCCTTTAAGATGAGTAAAAATTGGTGCTCTTGTTAAATTAGTATATTATATTCAATGAAGACTAGTTCAAATACTATAACTCTGCTGGGAAAAATGATGAATGATTTTAAATTCAGAATTTGTTTTTAAGATCCTTATTTTCCATTGTAGAATCAATGCTGTATATTGGGTCTAAGACATTAGAATAGTAAGGGCTAGGCAATGGGGGTTAAGTGATTTGCTCAGGGTCATACAGCTAGGAGGTGTCTGAGGCCAGATTTGAATCTAGGACCTCCTATCTCTAGGCCTGGCTCTCAATCCTCCTAGCCACCTAGCTGCCCCCAGAAATTTTTTGCCAAAGTTTTCAAAATAAAGGCAAATAAGTGATGTAGTGGATTAAGTGATAAGCCTGGAGTCAGAAAGACTTGAGCTCAAAACTGGCCTCAGATATTTACTAGCTGGGTGATTCTGAACAGGTCATTTAACCTCTGTTTGTCTCAGTTTCCTTATTTAATAAGTCTTTCATCTTTATATTTAATAGTAGCACCTTTCTCCCAGTGCTATGTGAAGACAAAATGAGAATATCTGTAAAGTGCGTAGCACAATGCCTGGCACACAGTATGTGCTTAAAAAAATGCATGTTGCTTTTAGCTTAAATATGTTAATGGATCATTAGAAAATAGTTCTTACCAATACCAATTCTTGACATTTATGTGAAATTGTGACAAACTGGCCAAATCATTAAGTATTTAGACAATGAAGAGCAAAGAGAAACCACTTTCTACAGATTCCATACTCACCTATGCTAGAGGTGTAATCAGTTGCTCCAAAGATCAACTCTGGTGCTCTATAGTAGCGAGAGCAGATATAGGAAACATTGGGCTCTCCTCGAACCAGCTGCTTTGCACTAGTAATAAAAACAAAAAGCAGTTATTCTTTGGATATTTGTCTTTAGATATTATTGTATCTTTATGGTACATAAAGAGAATAAATGGCTATCATTCATAAAGACAGGTCTATCAGCTTTATGCCCTCTTAAATTCATTTTAAATCAAAGTCAGTTATGGTAAGATATATTTTTATAGCTGAAAAAGAAATCTGGATGAATCATCAAAATAATCCTACCTATATTTTGTTTCAAATATCACAAAACTGTATATGTAACTGATTTAAAGAAAAGCAATCTTAAAAGTCATCATGCTGTTGTTACAAGCTATGGATTAATACAGAATATAAAGGATTATTCTGTGGAATTTTAATTTTTTTAACACTAGAAGAAGGAAGGAATATAGAAAGAGAACCTCTTTCAATGTCGTAAATTCCCTATTTCTGGTAAGATAATAATATACACTTTTATCCCCAGTGGAAAAACTGGTCTAAAATTGGCCAGCATCTTGAAAGTTGGCTTTTGAACTAAAGGATGGCATGGACAGACTCAATAAAATTTGAATCAAAATTTGAAACAGAATTTTTTAAGTGCCTAAGCCCTGGCACATAGAATTTCATATATGCACATTCTATATCTTTGTATACAGTGATAGCTTAGCTCATAGTCTTTTCTGAATTTTGACATCATAGCCTTCTTTGTTCAATAAACCCCATCATATACCTTCTGCAAAATGAGTCTCATATTTAAAAAAAAATTAACATTCTGTATTCAATAAATTAAAAATTCTAATATTTAAATTTAATGATATAATTAAGATACTATTTTAAATATTTTAAATACTTATATTTTAAAAATTAAGATGGATTACTTTTTTGAATCAAGATGAATTACAATTAATATTTTGAAATATGATCTAAAAAAACGGAAACATAATATAACATAAAACAATTAGACTGGAAATCCTTGCTTTCAAAGGTTAATATCTTTTATTAGTATGTAAAGAACATAAGGCAACAGAATTAAAAGAGTTAAATGAGAACAGTCAGGCAGCAGATCAAGTATGACATGTATACATCAATATACTCAGCTAGACTAAGTATGCTTTATATAAAGCCTAAAGAAATCTCAACAGCTTCAAATATAGCCAGTCTAGAGTTAAGAAAATAAATCATGTTTAATCCAATTCATCCAAAGAAGTATTTCTATTATTATTTCTATTATTAAACACCTGTTGTGTGCAAGTCCCCCGCGTCAGACTATCTTAGCATTCCTACTCACAGAATGGTTATACAACTTCATACAAAGAGAACAAAAATAACACTTGTACAGTAAGGAACTTACATTTTACTGTGTGAGGAAGGGAAGATATAATAAATATCATGATATGTAATAATATCTATAAGTAATCTAATAATAATAAGTAATCTATAATATCTATATGTAATAATATCTATATAATAAAGAAAGGTTTTCTGTAGTCATGATGCCTGAGCTGAGCTCAGAAGAAAGACAAGGATTCTATGAGGGTGAGATGAGATCAGTCCATTCTAAGTTTGCAGGATAAGCAGTGATCCCAAAATGCTAGAGTAAGAGTTCTGGGAAGAGCAAATCCAACAATTACAATCTGGCCAGAGAGAGGAGAAAAGGAATAATGTGAAATAAATCTAGAAAGTTAGGCTGTATCTAGAATATGAAGGGTATAAATGCCAAGCTGAGGAGCTGGTATTTTATCCTAAAAATAGTAAGGAGACACAGCAAAGAAATGGGCAGGCTTGAGCTTCTGGCAACTGAGGAGGAATGCCACAATATCTGTTCACCTTTAAATGTGCACATTTCACAATGAGTCATTCAATTTTCATTCTAATTAGTACTCAGGGCTCCCTAGCACCTAAAGTTATAAATCAAAGTCATAAGTGGAACCCGAAATCCAAATTAAAGTCAATGTTTAATACTTTAACATTACTTCTTTTCATTCTTTTTTCTAGTAATTTTCTTCTTTAATGCCATATGTTTCATTATAAAGTTCAAAGATCAGGATTATCTCTTGATAGCTCCACAATGCTGGGTCTGTACTTGGCAGGCAATGAATTGACAAAATGAATAACAAAAACTGATTACTAGATTTAGGTTGAACTGAAATGAAATCATGGGTGAATATAATAAAAATTATTAAAATCCCATTTTAAAAAATAGTATAGTAATATCTCTGTATAGAAGCCAGGCCTTGAAATCAGGAAGGCGTGGATTCAGGCCCTCATTTTAATACATTCACTATGAAAACACAGGCTTCACCTAACTAAATGCTATAGGCAATCGTCTAAGACATTATTTTAGAGATGAATTGCTGATCTACATTTATAGAGGAAGTTTACATGCTAGGAAATCTCCACACCAATGAAATTACAGAATTTTCTTCCTGTCAATAAAATTAAATCCTTTGATAAAAAAAATGCATTACAACCATACTTTGTTGTTAGAAAGTGAATTCTTATAGGTAGAACTAATTTAGTACATATAAACTGCAGGTTTTCTCTTAGTTTAAGTAGGAGTTAGCTCCCAATTCTCCTTCATTTCTCAGGGAATGAGAAGGATGCATCCATAGCCTGAACAGTGTGTCATTCCTCTTAGCTGGGTCCCAAATCTCCTTTGACTGGCCTATACCTGAGACAGCACCACTGACCACTCTTCTTACATCATCATCAATTCATTACTTCTAGTTCACTCTGGGTTCAGGTAAACCATGTCCAAAAAAGTTTTGCCCCCGAAAAATCTCCCAAATGAGAGTATAATATAAAGGCAAAATTCTTAATACTATATTCTACTCTAATGAAACATACTACAACTATTTCCATGCCCTAAAACATAATGATAGAGGATTTTGCTGCTATGAAAATATTTTAACAATGAAAAATCTAGTTTCATAAATTATTTCATACCTAATTTAGCACTATTTGTAGTATAAATAAGGAATGGGTAAGAGAATTTAGGAACACTGCTTTAGGTATTAATCGGTAGTTCCTGTTAAGCATCCTTTACCTTCCTTGTAATGAGATCAAAGAGCTCAGAAGTAAACTAAACCTACATTTGGACAATGTGAAATCAGAAAGGTCAAAAAGGGGATACCCTTTGAAGATGCAAGATCTAGGTACTATGTATATAATCAATCTGTTACAGGAAAATTTCCAAGAGACAATAGGGAGAGAGATCCCAAATCAAATATATGTTCTAGGAGTCATATGGAAGGAGTATTAATTTTATATATATGTATATGTATGTATACATATATATATATATACACACATACTCTAATGTATATATATGCAACTCTAAAATTAAAGAACTAAAAAAACTAAACTAAAGAAAAAAGGTTCATAATTGGAAAACATTTGTAGAATTTCTGTTTATGGTAGCAAAGAACTAGAAACAAAGTGGAAACAATTCAACTAGAAAATGGCTGAACAACTGGAATACATAACTATAATAAAATATTACTGTGAAGTAGGAAATGATAAATATGAAGAATTCAAAGCAACATGGAAGAAGGAAGTAGCTAAATCACGAGAATATATAGAATTATAATAATGTAAAAAGGAAAAAAAAAACATTAAAAGGAAGCCAAATTATGAATAGCTGCCATGCCTATACCAGTTTAATCTTGGTAGAGGTAGGAGAGTGCACAGAAAGAATGCTGCACAGACATTGTTAGATGCAGACCCTATTTTTGCATAGTTGTATTAGTTTGTGGACAACATGGGGAGAAGTTCTGTCTGAAAATAATTTGTTTAAAAAAAAAGGCATCATTAAAACATTCTCCAGGTGAAAGAGCAAGTTAAAATGATATGGGCACTGTAGAGGTATTTTAAAGTAGAAATATGAAAATAGAAGGTATGAATGTGTCTATAGGAAATCTAGAGAAACAGAGAATTGGAAGATCATAAGGAATGAGAAAAATACAACAAAGAAAAGCAAACTGGAGATTGGGGAGAGATCAGTCCAATGTTTAAGAGCTGCTTCACTGACTCCATGATCCCTAGTACTTACTTGCTCCACTAAACAACCCACCTATGCCTATAATATGTAATTTCATTTTCCACAAAATTTCCCACAGAAGTGTCTATTCAAGGCACAAGAAGTCTTCCAATAGAACGTTTAACATATCACTGGATTGGCTCTTGCTATGTGAATATCATACTGCCTTTTTCAATCACACATGTCCTTGATGAGGTCTTTTAATTGACTTCTTGTGCATGTTAATTTACTTCTTGTGAACGTTATAGCGTCTCTCATGGATTGAATTTTAGTCACCAGCAATTCTGATTTTTCTGGGACTGTAGTTGTTTATTTTTCTCACCTCATAAAGTTACAATGCAAATGAACTGCTGTTACAAAAACAGACTTTATGACAGAGTGGTCTGGGATCACTGAAAGTTGTAATCGATTCCCCAAATATAATCTGGTTCTGTCTTCCTCCTCTTCAACTCTAGGCCTGCCTCATTTTCCATTTTCAGTGTTTATCCAAGATGTACAAACTCTTAGCAGAATAAAACATAAAACTAGATTTCATTTTAAGAATTTAAGATGATTAAAAGATGGCACATAGGTAACATACTAAGTGGTGAGGAAATTTTAAGGATGTGCTTGAAGGTCAGAAAGATGCCATGACAAAAAAAGGAAGTAAATGAAGAGCTGGTGATGGTTTATAGTCAATGGCAAGGAAGAAGGTGAAAGAGTGAGGAATAGAGGTAGTGGCTGCAAGGGAAAAGGAAGAGCTAGTAGGAAAGAGAAAGGAAAAGGAATAAAAGGCCTCATCTCTAAACTAAGATAAAAATGAGTTGAGAGACATAGTGTATACAAACTGATCAAAATGACCATATGAATATATGTGTATCATAATGAAAATACTAACAAATGAAATATACATAACACTTTAAAGTTTGTAGATTGTTTTATGTACATTATTTCATTAAATGTGTAACAAGATTAGAATGGTATGTGGAAATTTTTAAAAAAGGGGGGATGGGACTTACCTTCCAAAGTCACAAAGTTTTAGGACAGCCGTATCAGGATCAAGCAAGAGGTTCTGTGGTTTAATATCCCGATGACAGATTCCAAAGGAATGGATATAGGCTAAACTTCGAAACAGTTGATACATGTACAACTGAAAAAAACAACAACAACCAAGTATTACATTCCTTATATCAGATATATGTTCCTTATATAAGGCATCATTAATGAGTAAACAACGAAACAAGATAAATAAGTTTAAGGGAAAATTAGTTCCCTACCTTTTCCCTTAAGTTTTTCTCTATTTATAGCTCAGTAATTAGATGCATAAACACCTCTTCAGTTTCTAACACAGCATCAATTTGCCTTTATAAAACACTGCTTAGAGATTGCTGGGAACCAAAGTTTCCAGGGTTTTTTGGACGTGGGCAAGATATGAGACTTAAGAATCTCTACTAATGATTATTAATGATTTATCAAAATGTTGATTAACCAGGGCTATATCACTGTCATCCTTGATGAGAATTCAGAGGTAACTGGGTTTTAAACCACCACATACATCATGGGTGACTAATACTACAGAGGTGTCCAAGACTAGAGGCTTCACCTTGTTAGCTTTCTCCATTTTATCCCAAAATATCACATTTAAATACTTGAGAGATAAAGAATACACAGGAAGAGATACTTTCTCCTGAACTGCTTTAGTAATGTTCAAGGGTGAGGTCTGCATCTCTAGCCTGCATCTCTTTCTGACTTGCTGGCCATCTATGCAGCTTGTCCTTTGGAAAACAATCTCACTGAGGTGGCGAGGCAGGCACCATCCTTAAACAAATTCCTTCTGTGAGATGTAATAATGACATTTGTGGCAGTCCCTTTAGAAGTTGCTGATAGGATACTGACTAAGATAAAGTAAATCTTGACAGGAATGACTAGCAGTTTTTAATTCGTTCAAAGAGGTATGATGAAATAAAGATCACTGTTTAAATTTCATTAGTTTATTTAGCAATCTAGTATCAAACCAAACTCTAAAGTGTGATGGCTATAAAAAGGATTTTTAGAACATTATTTAATGAGGGCAAAAGGCTTAGGAAATTTCATTTTCAACTAAAAGGAGCATATTACAAAGGAAACAAATAGGGCAACACTGACTACATCATTTCTCTGAACGTCTGGAAGGCTTCGAGGGTGTGCTGTAGGACTTATGTCATCAAGGTCTTTACAACTTTGGTAACATTTAGTAAATAAGGAATTTTAATCTGAATCTTAAGGCATATTTGAAGATGGTCTTTCATTCACTGCCCTTAAAAAAAAAGGATCCAAATAAGAAACTTGAGTTCATCTCTAATAGTTTGCTAAAGTAATTCTTCTGGCAGTTCTATCATATCAGTGTCATTAAGGACAGAAGTCCTAAATGGTTTTTCTTTTGTCTGAAACTTCCTTAATAATGTTCAAAACAGGTTAGTTTCAAGAAGGCATTTATTTCAAATAACTTCTTATCCAGTAGACCTATTCTGTACCCTAGATTTTCTTCCTCTCCACATTTGAAGAAAGAAAAAGGAAATACTTAACTGATTTTAACTTTTTCTATTCAAGTCCTTGAAAATTTTTTTTGAAGTGTGTTAAAAAGCTTTCTACCCTGGTGCCTGACTTTTAATTCATTCAACTACTCCACAAACATGTAGTAAATACTTACACTGAGGCAGGCACCATGCTTGGCAGTAGGGATAAAAGACAAAAATGAAAAAAGCCCCTCTTTAAGAAGCTTATATTCTATTGGAGAAATATAAGAATGCAGATAAATAAATACAAAATACAAAGTAAATGTCAAATGATTTCTAAGGATAGGGAAGAGCACAACTGAAAGGATCAGAATAGAACTCATATAGGACTTGGTGTTTGATCACTGAAGAAAGCCACAAGGTTGTTCTTTGCTACAATACCCTTTTATAAAACCTTTTTGATACTGTAAGTAAATCTACATGGACATTGTCTAAATAGGTCTAGTCTCGCACTAAATTCCACTCTAGAACATAAGATATGATAATAAAGTAATTAGACACCAGGACAGACACTATTAAGAAAAACTCACATCTGAAGCAAAATGAGTTTTAGATTACAAAAATGAGGTGAGTTCCAGATTTCTAAATTTATACAAGTTTGTGCAGTTTTTAAGGAGGGAATAGGGTAAGGGAAGGTAGTTAAATTTTATGTTTGTATTTTAGTCAAAAGCTAGGAGAGAATTCCAGTAATATGAATGCTTCTATCAGAACCTCTACACATCAGAGAAAATTAGTGACATTGAATGATCTAAGTTCTAAAAGTAAACTTATGCTTATTTAATTTTAAGTTCTAATTATTCAAAATCACATCCTTGAGTTGAATTAATTATTCAAAATCATTATTATTATATCAGATTGGGAAAGGAAATAACAAATATTTAACTGAAGGAGGGGGGCACTCAGAACTCTGATTTCCTCTCCAATGTAATTTGCAGAGACTGAAGCATGTCAGAGAATTGCCTAGAGCATTGAAAGAATAAGCAACTTGCCTAAGGTCTTCTGATGAATGTGTCACTCAGGACTTGAATGTATAAACATGAACAATTTTAAGTGTATGCTAAAAATGAAAATTCTGGGACAAGAGCCACAAAGTAAAATTTTAAACTCTGATAACTATTTACCTTTCAGCTTTATATGAGTTTCAGAACACAGGGGAAAAAAACAAAAAACCAACAGACAAAATTCTACTTCTACTAGTTGCCTGAGTATAAGTTCCTTTCATTTTAATTTCTGTATTATAGTTAATCAACTTTTCTTTCCTAAAAAAGAAAAAGCTTAAAAAGTATAGTGTTTAGCATGCTTTTCCAAATGACCTTAGTCTAAAATCAGAGTTTTCTACTAAAAGAGGTTATTAATGTGAATATCCTTTAAAAGAAGGCTCTCAAAGAAAGAATGAGTTTAAAATCAACTCCTATACTTTTATATTGAATAAGTTAGGTTGAATAAGTATTATGTCTCCGTACCATGGAGAGGCAACGTGATATATAATGTTAAAGGATAGCTATATGATCTTATATATATATAAGTTATGAAATGGCATGATGTAGGAGAGAGAATGTTGAATTGGAATCAGGAAAACCTGGGGTCAAATCCAGCCTGTTTACGATAGGAGTTTACTTTCTTCATTTAAAGAAATGGGATTACCAGAGGACCTACCTCATGCCCAGTTGTTATGAAGGCCAAATGATAAAATATCAAGTTCTTGTATAATTTAAAGCACTAGGCAAACTGTGAGTTATTATTATTATTATTATTCTCTCTGGTCTTTACTTTCCTCCTCTGCAGAATGAAGATAATAATTGGAGTTTACCTCAAAGTGTTATTATGAGGAAAGCACTCTGAAAATATACATTAAAGAAATATGAATAGTTGTGACATTTGTGAGTAATAAAATATAAGTAAATGTGTGATTGTCAGAAATCATATTTCAAGAATTAAATAAGCTAGTCATAAAATTCCTCTATATTTTTAAACTTGGGCTGCAGGTACAAATTAATCTGCCAATGGTATTTTTAAAAAGCAAATTTAAATTTGTATAGGATAATTAAGTAGTACTGCTATATTCGTATTTTTGATCCTTTTCTTTTGGAAAGAAATGATGAGAAAATAAACTATGCCCTAGGGCTAGAACTGAAAATATTTTTGTTATAACAAACTTTAAAAGTTTCTTACATACCTTAACATAGATCAAAGGGAGCGTCTGTTTGGCCCGACTATAATGTCTGGCAACTCTGTATACTGTTTCAGGAACGTAGTCCAGCACCAGATTAAGATATACTTCATCTTTCTAAAAAATCAGAAAAACCAAAATTAATAATTATTTTTAAAAATAGTCTAATAAATCAAGCTTTACCATATCAAATACCATATATCCAAAATTTTAATTACTTAAAATCACTGTAATTTGAAATTAAATTATGCAAAATTAATTCAGATTACATTCTAACAATCAAATTTTTGCCTCAAGACTTTTACCAAGCCTTTAGCACGGTCACTGGCAGGTAGAAGATGTGAATTTTAGATTTTTTCCCTACTTAAGGATTAAATTTTGAGGAGGTTGGCCTATGACCAACATGTGCTATCAAGGGACAAATAAGAAACAACTAACAGACCCCCTGGGTCTGTCAAGCTTAAGCTAACATTGGTACATGTGAGATGTAGGAAATGATGTAAAAATAGAGTCTATATATTTAACGTCTCTTCCTTTCTCCGGACTCTTTTCACAGAGACGTGACTCTGGCTCTTTCGCAGGATGTGGCTCTTTCTCTCATGGAGATGTAGCTCTCACTCTGTCTCTTGCTCGTGAAGACATTGGTCTCTGTCAGCAACATGGGGAGTGCTGGGTGGCATTTGGCGTCTTGGTCTTGGTGGCTTGGCGTGAGCGTGGTAGGTGAGTTTAGGCTGATCCCTTTTTCCTTTACCTTCCAAAACACTATCCTCTTAGGAAGCCCTTAATCTTCTGAAGAGGCCTCGTGGCTGAGTTCTCCGAACTTCCCTTGGCTTAGGCTAGGCTGGAGAAATCTTATACTCCTTTCTCTCTCTCTTCTTCTTAATTCCTTCCCTCTATATTAATTAAACCACCATAAAATTCCCAAACTGACGAGTATTTTTATTTGGATTTGAATTAATCCCTGATGACCACTAGTATAACATATTCAGTAAAAAACCCCTAAATTTACCCCTTACAAAGATTAATAAATGTTTATTGATTGACTGACTTTAAACAACAAAAGATGTGGACATTAACTAAGAGGCTATTACAATATTACAGGTTAGAGGCATCAGGCATATGAAGTAAACTGATGACAGTGCGAGTAGAAAAGGGAATGAATGGTACAGGTGTTGGCAAGTAAAAATGGCTAGACTTGGTCACTGAGTAGGAGTGAAGATTTGAGGCTGACTCTAGGATTATGAGCTTGGGTTACTGGAAGTTTCATGATGCCACTGGAAAAAATGGGAAGTTTGAAAAAGAACTGAGTTTTGGGAGAAGCTTCGGAAGGTAGAAGAAAATGATGAGTCCTTTTAAGGATGGGATAAGTTTACAATATCCAATACTGCATGATTAGTGTTCAAGAGAAATACTAAGGCTATCTCTATAGATCTGATAATTATTTATACCAAAATGATATCTAAACCATGAGAGCTGATGAGGTTACCAAGAGAAAGAATTCAACTAGAAAAGAAATAGACCCAGGATATTATCTTAGGAAATACCCAAATACCCATATTTAGGAGAATGTAGGAGCCTAGATATAGATAATGATTTAGCATTGACTAAAAAAGAAAGAAAAAATTAAGAAGAAAAATCTAACACCCCCCCCAATTTCTGATGTAGGGTACATAGAATCAGGAATATAATACAAATTATGACATAAATAAGAACAATAAAAGGAAGGTAAGAATTTTAAAATTATATTGACCACAATCATGCCTGTTTTCAAAGAAAATTTTAAAAAGTAACTCCCTTATATTGCTGCAGAGATGGAGGGAGACCATGGATGTGGAATACTGAATATACTACTATATTTGGTGGGTGGGTTAGCTGGCTTTGCTGATCATTTATTGACTTTGTTCCAAGCAAGTAATTTGTTGGGGAGGGGAAAGGAGAAAGAAGCATTAAAAAAAGGAATAATGGTGCAAAAAACCAAAGGAATCTAAAGAAAAAGTAAAGAAGAGATTAAAGGAACAGCATTATCCTTTCAAGGTTCCACTATAAACCAATCAAATCCAGAAGTAGAAGCTGGAACTGTGGTGGCTGAGAACAATTCAAAAGGTTATTGGTTTTTTAATAAAGCTGTAATGTATAAAAGTTAAAGAGAAATAGAACCTCACTTGTTTGGACAGGATGGGATAGTGTTAATGGAATATAGTTAAGTCTTAACCACTTCATTCTAATTTTGACTTAGTTTTTTCTTCTCAAGAAATTGATCTTTGGATCAAAATGGTAAGCAGAAAATGGAACCCAAATAAATGATGTAAAAACGAAATATTATACTGCCTATGAACTTTGAAAGATACTGGAGAAAGGAGAGTTGCACTTAAGAAACAAGACTAGAAGACCAATCTACAACATTTATTAAGTGCCTACTAAGGGTCAAGGACTGTGCTATAAGTTGGGGGTAAAAAGACAATGATACAATCTCTAGGGGTACATGTCCCCTTTTCAAAAAAAGTAAAGATGATAAAGTTGGCAAAACATACATCAACAGGCTTAACTTCTATTCTTAGAAAAAAATTCAAGAATATATTATAAGGGTGATGGCTTATGACCAGGGGGAAGCAGTGATCACTAAATTCATCAAGAATTTACTATTGGTGGAGCTGTTGATTAAACTATACAAGAAAACAATTTGGAATTATGCAAGAAAAGCTACTAAATGAATATTCTCTAATCCAATGATCCCAATACTAGGTTTAAACCACAGAAGTCAAAGACAGAAAGAAAAGATCAGATTTCTAAGTGCAAAATGTGCAATGTTTCTACTGGTTGATGAACAGCCTGGTGTATAGTAAGCACTTAATAAATACTGACTGACTGCATATTTAAAGAAAATAATATATTTTTTAAAAAGAATCATACTGGATTATCCGATATTCTTTTTTGACAAAGTAACTAATTTATCAGAGAAATGCTAATTCCACGGTACATTTTTATTAAAAAAAAAAATAACTGTGGATACATGCAAGAAGATAGTACAATAGTGTGAATCTTGAAATTTCTCAGACTTGTGAATGTTAAAAAATTCCCCATTGGGACTATTCCCGGTTTTAAACAGTGAAGCTACTTAGATCTAAAATGTGAGAACTCTACTTAGATCAGAAATGTGAAGACCTCTACTCCACCCATACTTAAGCCTGCTTTAGGGGAGAAAACTCCTTGCTGAACAATGAAACGTATTTAAACCCATACTTAAGCCATGCCTATTTTTAGAACTAATACAAAAGGTTGCTAAGTACCCATAAAGGTCAAGCAACTTGTGAATTTACAAGGAACAAAGAACTGGGAAACTTACTCAGAGCTTTCCTGGTGTGAATTACTCAAAAATCCACACCTTCTTAGGTGTGGACTAAGAATGGTCTGTCCTTTGAAAAATGCCTACTGTGATTGGTAGACGTAAGAATTTAGGGGAGGTGACAAAGGAAAAATTTCCCTTTATAAGGAAAGGAAAAGCTGAAAAACAGGATCTCTGGATCTCTAGAGAGACAGTCTCTAAGGAGGTTGTTGAGAGAAGGACAATCTCTAAGGAGGTCTCTCAAGGGAGGCTGACTCTGGCTGGAACTTCCTCTGGGGAGACTCTGTCCCCCGAATCCTCGATTGAACAGATCTTATGGTGAGTGATTAAGGACTGACTGATCTTTTCTTTTAGGGCTTAGGCCTGGGTTGGCCAGGGCTGCCTGGGCCGGCCTATTCTTTTCTCATTTATTTCCTTTTTCTCTCTTTCTCTCTTTCTTTAATTCTTCATTGTATTATTAATTAAATTCTCTATAAAACCCAGTTGACTTGGGTATATACATTATTGGAAATATTTCCCTGGCGACTACCTTATATTTGATTTAAAACAAGACACTGTAGTGAAAACATATTTTCTGCAGTCACAATTTACTCACCCACTCTTTTATCTACAACAATTTATATCTTCCACTATTTTAACTCACTACAGTTTACAACCTCAACTATTTTAACTCTTACAGTTTATGGCATCCACTCTTTTAAATGCCACATAGTTCAGTAGATTTGAAACTCAATGAATGATCAAACCCAATGCTAATGAATGTTCATTAACATCTGTTAGGATTTTTTTATAAAAACCATACTTTCTGTCTTTAACAACTCTAAGACAAAGGGGAAAGGACTAGGCAAAGGGGAATATGTGGCTCATCAAAGGTCACACAGCCAAGAAACATCTGAAGCCAGATTTGTACCTAGGTCTTACTTATTCCAAGTCAGGTGCTCTATCCATTGGGCAACCAAGCAATTCCAAGGCTATTAGATCGAAGACAGGTCAATATATAAAAAGAGAAATCCATAGAGATCTGACCTCAGCCCTTGCTAGTGAATATTTTAGTCCAAAATTTGAGTGAAAGCAAGCTGACAGATTTATCAAGTTTACAGATTATAAGAAAGAGAGAAGATTAGCAAAATAAACACATTAAAAGAAAGACTAAAATGATGGGGCAAATCAAGTAAATTGAAATAGGCATAAGGGTAAAATTCTGTAGTTGGCTTCAAAATGAAGAATTCATAAATATAATATAGGAAGTTATGGTTAGTCAAGATTTCCTATTAAAAGAATTGGGAGTGTTATAGAGTCCAAGCTCAATGTGATTCATTCAATAGCATAACATAGTAACCTAAAAAAAATCTAATGCTATCCTAAAAGCATTAGTGAAGTATTTGTGCCCTAGGTTAGATAATGCTTGCTATATGGCATTCAGATCTGGAAAGTTTAGTTAAAGTACAAGCTTGAAAATATCCAGAAGATGATTAGAATGGTTGACTACAGAATATAGCAAAAAGAAGTGGGGGGTGTGGGGAGGGGGGATCAGTTAGTTTGGAAAAGAGAAAAACAGAGGGGATTTGAGTACCCTCTTCAAGCATATGAAGAACTAGATTATTCTAAGGAGGATTCAATATGTTTAGTATGGCCACTATGGACAAAACTAGGAATAACAGATTTTAGAGGAAAACAAAAACTAAACTAATTTTGGCTTAATGAGGGGGAAACTTCCTAAATACCAGGCCAATTCAAAAGTCTATTTAGGGCTATCTGGCCTTAGATATTTCCTAGCTGTGTGACCCTGGGTACTTAACCCTCATTGCCTAGCCTTTACTGCTCTTCTGTCTAGAAACCAATACACAGTATTGATTCTAAGTTAGAAAGTGAGGGTTTAAAAAAACAAAAAGTATATATAGGACTGCCTCTCATAAGAGATCTTCAAGCAGAGCCTCAATAATCACTTTTGGAGAATGTAAGCTCCTAGTAATAGGAACTTCATTAATTCTATTTGTATCTTTAGAGCTTAGCACAATGCCTAGCACACTGGTGCTTAATACATATATGCAGATTGGTAAGATAATGATTTTGAGCCAGAAGGGATCTTTTTGTGACAGAAGGTATTTCTAATAAGGATTGGACTAAATCAGTCAACAGGGATTTATTAAATATCTATTGGATGTGCCTAGGCTAGGGAATGAGAGAACCCAAATACAAAAGGGATCCAGGTTTTGCCCTTGAGGAGCTGATATTTTATAACAGAACATCTGAGGTCTTTCCAGTTCCTACATTCTGTGAAATACTTAACATTCGTTCATGAAAAATGTACTGGGGGGGGAAGGAGGGGGAGCTGGGTAGCTCACTGGATTGAGAGCCAGGCCTAGAGACGGGAGGTCCTAGGTTCAAATCTGGCCTCAGCCACTTCCCAGCTGTGTGACCCTGGGCAAGTCACTTGACCCCCATTGCCCAGCCCTTACCACTACTCTTCTGCCTTGGAGCCAATACACAATATTGACTCCAAGACAGAAGGTAAGGGTTTAAAAAAAAATGTACTATGGGAATAAGAAGATGTCACCAAGAAAGGCTATGAGGAGAAGGTGGCCCTACATTAACTGATTTAGATGTGGAGCGAGAGCATTTCCAAACAGAAATTGTAGAAGTAAATACATGGAGGGATAAAAAGAAAATAATAAAACTCAAGAGTTAGATGAACTTAAATTCCATTTATACCTTACATTAACACCTTACATTTATATAGCACTTCTATGTTTATAAATCATTTTCCTAACAACTCTGAAGTAGGCAGCAAAACCTCCCGCAACCCCCAACCCAAGTTTTATTGGTGCTGGATATAGCAAGTTTGTCCCTACTTAGTACCCAAAAAAGTCCTTCCTAGAAACAAGGAACAACACTTAAGCAAAAACATCTGGTATACTGTGTCGATTTCTAGATGTCACATTTGAGGAAAGACAAGGCATGGCTAGAAGGGATATAGGATGGTAAAAGGAGCATAGGACATGTCAAATATCAGTTAAAGGGCTAGAGGACGTTTAGTTTGGATTAGAGAAAGACTCAGTTCTTCTCAATTCCAGGTCCCCTTCCCAATGATGCCTTGGAACTTCTTAGCTGTTGGTTTAGTCTTTTCAATCATATCTGACTCTTCATGATCCCACCCCGCTTTGGGGTTTTCATGGAAAAGATACTAGAATGGTTTGCCATTTCCTGCTCCAGCTCATTTTACAGATGAAGAAACTGAGGCAAACAGGGTTAAGTGACTTGCCCAGGGTCACAGACAGTAAGTATCTAAGGCTAGTTGAACTCAGGGAGACTGGAGTCTTCCTCATTCCAGGCCCAGAACTCTTATCTACTGTACCACCTACCTAGACACCTTAGAGAGAGATGAGATGCAAAGGGATAGGTATAATACTTAGGAAAAGTGAGTTAATGTTAACAGATGACAGTGAGAATGGAAAACTGAATTCTTACTTTATTTTCCCACAAAGGTAGCATTTTTCAGCCTGGAAACTAAAGAATAAGGCCAAAAAGGAGATAGTAAGCCACTTCACAGAAATTCTACCATCTAGGAGTAAACACAATGCCTCTAAATTGCTAAAAGAATGTGGAAAGTACAAGGAATCAGAAGATCTGAATTGGACTCCAAGACCTCCTATTAGTTTAATCACCTTAGCTTAGTCATTTCTTTTATCTAATCTTACTTTCCTTCCTTTCCCACTCCCCACCTTTTGCAAAAGGAAAGGATTAAAACAGATGATCTCAAAGGTCCCTTATAGTTTTAAAACTCTTTAATATTGTAATAAGATCCTGAAACCACTATTGTAAATCTCTGAGTAATGGACTAAAACAAAAATGCCAGCAGATGAGTAAATGTTATAACTGTCTTCAAAAAGGAAAAAATGAACAATAATATTATATACTCACAAAACAAATTTTATATAGATCACTAGAAAATTTTGTTACAAATAACATTAAATAAATGATTTGTGAGCAATAAAAAAAAACAAAGTGATCACAGGGAATCTTAATGACCATTATGAAAACTATGCCAAATTAATCTAATTTCCTTTTACTGATGGTGTAAATAAACCAGTGAATTGAGGGAATGCTGTATATACATTCTATGTTCTTTGGTTGAATTAGTTTCTGTAATCGTTGTATTTATGTGGACAAGGAAGAAAAAAAAGAGGCTGTTCAGCTCATTAAAGTGGATTGGTAGTTGAACACCCAAAGAGTATTGATTGAATCTAGTGGGCTCTGCCTTTGACCTTGCCCTATGAAATAACTGTTTTGATAACTTCAGAAAAGACAAAAGTGGCATGTTTATCAGAATGACAAATCACAAGGAGAAAGCTAAAATAATTTATCATGCAATTAGGATACAAATAATTCAAATCTATAATCATGGAGATGAAGCCAGCAAAACAGAGTTCATATGAAGGGGTTCAAATTGATTACAATTCAATACCAGCCAAAGAATGGATGAAAAGTATTTATTAGATACTGTGTGCCAAGGCAAGGTAGTACGGTGGCATAATGGAGCCAGGAGTCAGGAAGACCTGATTTCAAATCTGGCCCCAAACACTTACTAGCTGTGTGACCCTGGGCAAGTTAGTTGACCCTGTTTGCTTCAGTTTCCTCATCTGTAAAATGAGCTGGAGAGGGAAATGGCAAATACCACTCCAGTATCTTTGCCAAGAAAAGCCCCAAAAGGGTCATAAAGACAAAGAAGACATTAAGACACAACTGAAAAATGACTAAAAATTCATGCCAAAGACTGGGATAAGGTGCTGGGATACAAAATAATAATAATAATAATAAGATAGTTGGAGAAGACAACATATAAAACAAAAGTTCAGCGGCAGGGCATATGGCAAAACCTAAAGTTCTAACAACAGAGCAGAAAAGTAGATGGCAAGGCCTAAGTTACATCAGTATATCTGGTAATATTAACGGTCTACAAAATGATAGAGGTAGACTAAATGCTGAGCAAATGATCCCTCCAGCTCTCTGGAAAGAAAAGTTGATGACTCTCATCTCATTCAGGATACATGAGCAATTCAGCAGCCTGAATGGGTCTTGTGCTATTCCAGTAATGGTGGGTACTCCTACCCATCAGTGTCATGGAGTAGGGTTGGGGTATGACAGGATTGTAGCAATGTTATAAAAGAGCTATGATAACTTTAGGCTGTATTATAAGAAAACTTCAGCACTAATTTTCCTCAGAGCCTATTCTTCTATTCTTTCCTTTTTACTAATCTTAAATTGCTATCCCATTTCTTCCATTTTCAGACATTCAATGAAACATGTCTTTCTCCTGAAAGAACATTTGCAATCGTTCACTCACTTTGCTTGACAAAGAACCAAACTGTGGAACAACTAGCCATCTTTTTACCTGTTCCAACTTCCACACAACTTCCCTGTCACCAGAATTCAGCTTCTGATCCTTTTAAATTTGTATCATTTGACTATCACAGTATCCACCTTTTATTTGCTATCTAATAATTTCCACATGATTTTCCTCCTTGAATAAATCTGATAACTATCCATGGTGAATTCAGTGCCCTGCCTAGGTCGCCAAGGTTAATAACTATTATCACACTGTACCCCAGCCACACTTTAAGGAGAGCACTGAAATCAAACTGTAAGAATCTACTATCCACAATTCAGGTCATAGGTACCATGTCTAGGATATTTAGCTGGAGTAGAGGCTACTTAGGGAAGCCACAGATGCTAGATTAAAATATAAAACTTCCTATTTCTTTCTGAGTTTACATGATACCACTCTATCCTTCTACTACTATATATATCTACCTCCAACTATTTAATCATTCAACAAGCAGTAAGTGTGTCAGGAACTTGGCAAAAACAGATCCTACCCTCAAAGAGTTTACATTCTATTTGGAGAAACAACACAAAAATAAGTAAATGAACTGTAGTCTTAAAAGAGAAAACACTAATTGCTAGGGGGCTCAGGAAAGGACCTCTGGAGAAGAGGGATTTATTTGAGCTGAGTCATAAAGAAAGTCATGGAAACTAAGAGGTGAAGGTGACTTGAGGCAGATCATTCTAGGCACAAGGTGGGAGAAACCAGCACAAAGGCATGGAGGTGGAAGATGGAGATTTAAATTTAAGGAACTCCAAGTGGATCAGGGTAGCTCTTGGAGTTGAGCTCTTGGAAAAGGAAAAAGCATAAGAAGACTAAAGAAAGGAAGGATCCAAGTAAGTTAAGAAGATTTTTAAATGCCAAACAGAGGACTTTTTATTTTATCCTAAAGGAACTAGAGAAGCATTGGAGTTTACTGGGGTGGGGAAGGAAAAGAGCAACTTGCATATAGCGGCTGAAGTAATGTTCATGATGTCTAAGTATAATGCTACTCAAAAATTTTCAGAGGCTCGTTATTGCCTATAGAATTAAATTTAAGATCTTCTACAACCTGATTTCTAACTATCTTTAAGCTTTAGAAAAATGATACAAAAATTTCCCACCCCAAATCCTTTGAAAAAGTGTTAGTTGCCCAGCAGACTGGCTAATATAGCAGGAAAGGAAGGTGATAAATGTTGGAGGGGATATGGCAAAATTGGGGCACTAATACACTGCTGGTGGAGCTGTGAATTAGTCTGACCATTCTGGAGGGCAATTTGGAACTATGCCCAAAGGACTTTAAAAGAAGGCCTGTCCCTTGACCCAGCCATATCACTACTGGGTTTATACCCCAAAGAGAAAATAAGGAAAAAGACTTAAATAATATATATTTATAGCTGCTCTCTTTGTAGTAGCAAAAAATTGAAACATGAGAGGGTGTTCATTGACTGGGGAATGGCTGAACAAATTGTGATATCTGATGGTCATGGAATATTATTGTGCTGAATGGAAAAATGAACTGGAGCAATTCCATGTGGACTGGAATAACCTCCAGGAATTGATGCAGAACAAAAGGAACAGAACTGGGAGAAGTCTATACACATAGACTGATACATTATGGCACAATCAAATGTAATAGACTTTTCTAATAGCAGCAATGCATCCAAGATATTCCAAAGGAACTTAAGAGAAAGAACGCTATCTACATCCAAAGAAAGAACTGTGGGAATCGAAACACAGAAGAAAAACATATGATTGATCACATAGTTTGATGGGGATATGATTGGGGTTTTGATGTTAAAGGATCACTCTACTAAAAATATGAATAACATGGAAATAGGTTTTGAACAATGATACATGTATAACCCAGTGGAATTGCTTGTCAGCTCTGGAAGGGGGGAGGGAAGGAGAGGGCAAACATGAATCATGTAACCATGGAAAACATTCTAAATTTAAAAATATTCTTTAATGAAGGCATAGAGGGCAGCTGGGTAGCTCAGTGGATTGAGAGCCAGGCCTAGAGATGGGAGGTCCTAGGTTCAAATCTGGCCTCAGACACTTCCCAGCTGTGTGACCCTGGGTAGGTCACTTAACCCCCATTGCCTAGCCCTTACCATTCTTCTGGAACCATTGGAACCAATATATAGCACTGATTCTAAGACGTAAGGTAAGGGTTTAAAAAAAAACAAACAAAAATATAAAGGGATGATGAGCCCCACACACAAAAAAGAAAAAGTTAGTTGAATGAGATATGAAAATAATACTCATACTCTATATGATGACCCGTTACCAGGCTTTTTCATTACTGATAACTGATTAACTCTTTATTCATTATAATGGCATTTTATTCATTGCAACCATAATTCAACAGAAGGTTTAAATAATATTACTTGATCAATTGGCCAAATTACTTCTGATATCTGATGACAGCTGTCCTAAAAGGGAATACTAAGAAATATTTTGATATATATGTGTGTGCACCTATATGTACATACACATACATCATGTTCCCAAAAATCTTAATAAATTTTTAAGATATTAAAGTTCAAAGACTCAAAGCATTTTTACTTTCTGTCCCACATGCCTTGAACTCTCTTCTCTCCTAATCTCAGCTTTCTAAACTTTCCTGTCTTCCTTTAAGTCTCTGTTAAAATGAAACCTTCTTTCTTGAAGAAGGCTTTCCATAAAGAAATGCTCTTGATTCTGATCCACTATCTCTACCAATTATCTCCAATTTATCTTGTATATTATCTTGGTTGAAAACAGTTGTTTGTATGTTGTCTCCTCCATTAGACTGTGAGCTCCTTTAAATAGATTGTCTTTTATTTCTTTGTATCCCAAACACCTAAAACAGCCCCTGGCATACAGCAAGCACTTAATAAATGCTTGGTGACTGAATTTGAAACTTTAAGGAGTCTAATACAATCTATATTTGAACAAATACATGTACAATATTTCTGGTCTTTTCATCCTAGCTTAAAAAACCCCAACAATGGTAAATACACTATTCTGGGTAACCTGTTCTATTTTGGTTAAGGGATATTCTTATAAATCAAACCCAAATGTGCCTCTTAGCAACTTCAAACCACCATTCTTAATTCTGCCCTGTGGATCCAAGTACAATAAATCATTTCTATATAACATCTTTTAAATATCTGAAAAATGCTATTTTGTCCTACTTAAGTCCTCTACTCCTTCTTAAATACAAAATATACAAATATACAAAAATTCATTCAACTATCTTCTTATATAATGCTCTCCAGTCCATTCCCAACCTAGCCACCTAATGTGAACACTTCAGCTTATGGTGCTAGAAACAGGATACTCTGTATGTGGTATTTTGAACTTAATTTAAATTACTCTATCCCACTTAGATCTTACTTTATGGGAAGATAAAGTTGTAAACTCCTGATTGAACAATGACGATACTTAGCTCTCTCTTAGAACTTTCAGCTAAGTCTATTTTTAGATCTTCATACAAAAAGGTGTTAAGTAACTATAAAGGTTTAATTAATCACAAAAAGGGCAAGTATCTTAATACAAAAAGATGTTAAGTAACTATAAAGGTTAAATTAATCACAAAAAGGGCAAGTAACTAACAAAAGGTGAACTTAACAAAGAAGTGTTAAGTCACTCTAGAGATATAATCTAATCAAAGAAGATGAGAACTAAAGAATGGGCATTTAGAGAAGGAGACACAAGAGTAAAAGGGCTATATATTTGGCTCACTGGCTCTCTCCAGGTGAACCTGTTGGCAAGTCTTTCCCCAGAGAGGTGGCTATGGCTGGTCACTTCCTGTGAGCAGGCCTGGGCACCAGTTTGATCCTGGAACTCAAGCCTGGAGGAGCTCCCTCAGACAGCTTCCTTGAGACGGTCACGTGGTGAGTGATAAGACTGACTCCCTTTTCCATTGGCACTCAGGGGAGGCCTCCTTGGCAAAGGCCTCGAACACCTGCCTGGCTCATCCTGAGCCGGAACAGTTTAAATTAACTCTTTTTCTCTCTTTCTTTCTTAATTTTTTCCCTCTATATTAATTAAAATCATCATAAACTTCCAGCTGACTGAAGAACCCACCTCATTGTGGTTATTATGGTTTCTAATAATGCAGAACAAAATAACATTAGGTTTTTTGGGCTGTCATTCAAACTGATGACTTATCATGAGCTTGCAATCCATGAAAACCTCCAAATCATTTTTCAAAGGAGCCAGCAGACAGTTTTTTTGCCCTGATCCTGGAAGTGGGGTCACAGTGAAATTGGATTTTCAGTCCATAGATACAAGCTGAGACCTGAAGCTAAATAAGCTGGGAAAGGAGTTCAGGTCAAGGATAAATCTATAGTTTTGTCTTCCAGTAGAGCCTTTCAGATAATTGACAAGATAGGGATCAACAGTAATCCACTAGAGAATCAGCCTAAGATAAGTCTCCAGTAATTTCATTAAAACCAAAATTGGCCCTATAGAGACCTATAGGGCAAGAATTTGAATAAGATCTTGATCAACCAGTTTAGAGTATACTAGAAGTTTTCATATCTATATCCTTAGTTTTGAGATCTTTGGAGGAGATGTGAGAAAACTGGGCTATTAATGAGATGTTGGTGAAACTGTGAACTGATACAATCATTCTGGAGAGCAAAATGGCTCAGAGGACAAAACAATGCATATCCTTTGATCCAGCAATACCACTATTGGGTCTGTACCCCCAAAGAATTCGGAGAGGGGGGAAGGACCTAGTTGTATAAAAATATTTTTAACAGCTCTTTTTGTGGTGCCAAAGAAGTGAAAAATGAGGGGCTGTCCATCAGCTGGGCAATGACTGAACAAGCTGTGCCATGTGGTTGAATGGAAAAAACATAAAGGTACACACTTTGTGAAACTCTCCATAGGACTAAAGGTCATTATATACCCCATCCCCTGACAATGCAGACTGTCTAATTTCCAGGGCATGACATTCAAGTGAAGGAATAAGACAGGTCTATAACTAGATATGACTTGGGAAAAAAATGAAAATAGGTCAGGAAAGGAAAGAAGGAAAGGAAAGGAAAGAAGGAAAGGAAAGGAAAGGAAAGGAAAGGAAAGGAAAGGAAAGGAAAGGAAAGGAAAGGAAAGGAAAGGAAAGGAAAGGAAAGGAAAGGAAAGGAAAGGAAAGGAAAGGAAAGGAAAGGAAAGGAAAGGAAAGGAAAGGAAAGGAAAGGAAAGGAAAGGAAAGGAAAGGAAAGGAAAGGAAAGGAAAGGAAAGGAAAGGAAAGGAAAGGAAAGTCAGGTTATATTTTCTCTGGGAAATAATGTAGAGGGCTCTACAATTTTCTCCTTTAATTAATCAACAAGTATTTATTATATATCTAAATGTGCCAGACATGGTGCTAGGTACAGGAGATATAAAGTAGTCAGTCAATATCAAGGGTCTTAACTACATGCCAGGCTATGGGTTAAGCATGGCGATACAAACAAAGGCAAAAGTTAATCCCTGCTCTAAGTAAGCTAAGTTTAATAGGGTAGACAACACAGTATATAAGAAAAATTAGAGATATTCAATAGAAGAAAGACACTTGAATTAAGAAGGGGGAATTATGAGGGAGAGATGGGGAAAGACAACATTCCAGGCATGTGTGACAGCCAGTGCAAATATTCAGAGTTGGGAGACGGAGTGCCCTATGATAGAACATTAAGGAAGTCAAGAACATTGGAATGAGGCCCAGTGGGGCAAAGAAGACTGGGAAAGGGTATGTGTTACATATGAAGTTCAATCTCTAAGTATTCATATCAATGAGAGCAAAAATCCATCAAAATATCATACATTAAAATTATATTCAATATAATTTTATTATTTTTGAAGATTAAAAAAACTTCAGAATCTTACATTAAGTCATCCCAACAACTTTAAAGTATATGTGATGAAATTCTGAGTGTAATTTAAAGTCTATATATGCATACATATATGACCATTTGCCATAACACTTACCTTCAAGTAGGTAATTTTAAAAATCATCCAATACACACCAATTTCTATATTCTTTTTAAAGCTTTATAGATTCTAGATTTCAATTCAAACATTTATCAAACATTAATTATATGCACTGCACTCTGCTAGACACTGTGCTAGACACTGGAGATTCAAAGACAACAATGAAATATTCCCTTCCCTCAAGGAGATTACATTGTATTGGAAATCATAAAAAAATGTTCAAATCATATTTAAGCACTCGGAATTCCTGTCAAGCTTTTCTATATTTATAATGAGCATGATTTAAACATAAAATTCCTTCAAAATAAAGGCAGTAATTTCATATAGTTTTAGGGAAGACAGATATTTTTACATTGAAAGTCTATGATAAAGAGAATATATATACTCTGCTTATTGGAACATTTTCCATGTTTTTAGCAGAGGAGAAAGGAAAAAAAGAAGACAAGTAGTAGAAGAAAAAGAAGAGGAGGAAAAGACAGAAATAACTATATATAAGGGGAAAGGGTATATAAGGAGTGATGAAAAGACAAGATCTAACATGTATCTTGATCAAAACCTATTTCCATATTATTGATGATTGCACTAGGGTGATCCTTTAGGATCTACATCCCCAATCATATTCCCATCGACCCATGTATTCAAGCAGTTGTTTTTCTTCTATATTTCTCCTCCTTCTGAATGTGGATAGTGTTCTTTCTCATAAGTCCCTTCGAATTGTTCTGAATCACTGCATTGGTACTAATAGAGAAGTCCATTACATTTGATTGTACCACAGTGTATCAGTCTCTGTGTACAATGTTCTCCTCGTTCTGCTCCATTCGCTCTACATCACTTCCTGGAGGTCATTCCAGTTCACGTGGAGTTCCTCCAGTTCATTATTCCTTTGAGCACAATAGTATTCCATCACTAACAGATACCACAATTTATTCAGCCATTCCCCAATTGAAGGAAATCACCTCATTTTCCAGTTTTTTGCCACCACAAGGAGCGCAGCTATGAATATTCTTGTACAAGTCTTTTTCCTTATTATCTCTTCGGGGTATAAACCCAACAATGCTATGGCTGGATCAAAGGGCACAAAGCGCCCTTTGGGCATAGTTCCAAATTGCCCTCCAGAATGGTTGGATCAATTCACAACTCTACCAGCAATGCATTAATGTCCCAATTTTGCCACAACCCCGCCAACATTCATTACTTTCCTTTGCTGTCATGTTAGCCTCTCTGCTAGGTGTGAAGTGGTATCTCTGAGTTGTTTTGATTAGCATTTGATTTAGAACACTTTTTCTGTGCTTATTAAGAGTTTTCATTTCATCTGAAAACTGCCTATTCATGTCCCTTACCCATTTATCAATTGGGGAATAGGTTAATTTTTTGTATAATTGATTTAGCTCTTTAAAAATTTGATTAGACCCTTTGTCAGAGATTTTTGCTAGGAAGATTTTTTCCCAATTTGTTGCTTCCCTTCTAATTTTGGTTACATTGGTTTTTAATTTGATGTAATCAAAATTATTTATTTTACATTTTGTATTTTTTTGTAACTTGCTTGGTCTTAAAATTTTTCTTTTCCCAAAGATCTAACAAGTATACAATTCTGTGTTCACCTAATTTACTTATAGTTTCCTTCTTTATATTCAAGTCATTCACCCATTCTGAGTTTATCTTGGTATAGGGTGTGAGATGTTGATCCAATCCCAATCTCTCCCAAACTGTTTTCCAATTTTCCCAGCAGTTTTTGTCAAATACTGGATTTTTGATCCCAAAGCCAGGATCTTTAGGTTTATCATAGACTGTCTTACTGAGGTCCCTTACCCCAAGTCTATTCCACTGATCCTCCTGTCTCTTAGCCAGTACCATATTGTTTAGATGACCACTACTTTATAGTATAGTTTGAGATCTGGTACTGCTAAACCACCTTTCTTCACATTTTTTTCCCATCATTTCCCTTGATATTCTTGATTTTTTGTTCTTCCAAATGAACTTTGTTATTTTTTTTTAATTCAGTAAAAAAGTTTCTTGGTAGTATTATGTTACCTGTCCTACTCATGAGCAATTAACATTTTTCCAGTTATTTAGATCTAGTTTTAATTGTGTGGAGAGTGTTTTGCAGTTGTGTTCATATAGTTCCTGTGTTTGTCTTGGCAGAGAGATTCCTAAGTATTTTGTATTATCTAGGGTGTTTTCAATTTTTTGCTGATGAGATGTGTTGGAGATACATAGAAATGATGATGACTTGTGTGGCCTTGTTTTGTACCCTGCAACTTTGCTAAAGTTGTTGATTATTTCCACTAGCTTTTTAGTTGATTCTCTAGGATTCTTTAAGTAGACCATCATCATATCATCTGCAAAGAGTGATAGCTTGGTCTCCTCACTGCCTATTCTAATACCTTCAATTTCTTTTCCTTCTCTAATTGCTACTGCTAGTGTTTCTAGTACAATATTAAATAATGGGCATCCTTGTTTCACTCCTCATCTTATATGCGATGTTTCTAGTTTATCCCCATTGCAAATGATGTTTGCTGATGGTTTTAGATATATACTGTTTATTATTTTTAGGAAAGGCCCTTCTATTCCTATACTTTCTAGTACTTTCAATTGGAATGGGTGTTGTATTTTGCCAAAGGCTTTTCCTGAATCGATTGAGATAATCATGTGATTTTTTTTGTTGGTTTGCTTGCTGATATGGTCAATTATGTGGATGGTTTTCCTAATATTGAACCATCCTTGCATTCCTGGTATAAATCCTACCTGATCATAATGAATTAAACCCTTGAATTAAACTTATTGGAGTCTTTTTGCATCTATGTTCATTAGGGAGATTGGTCTGTAGTTTTCTTTCTCTGTTTTTGACATACCTGGCTTTGGAACCAGTTCCATATTTGTGTTGTAAAAAGGAATCCTTCCTTGCTTATTTTGTCAAATAGTTTGTACAATATTGGGATTAGTTGTTCTCTGAATGCTTGATAGAATTCATTTGTGAATCCATCTGGACCTTGGGATTTTTTTCTTAGGAAATTCTTTGATAGCTTGTTCAATTTCTTTTTCTGATATGGGGTTATTTAGGTATTCTATTTCTTCTGTTAATCTAGGCAATTTATATTTTTGTAAATATTCATCCATATCACCTAGATTGCCATATTTATTGCCATATAATTGGGCAATAATTGTTTTTAATGATTTTTAATGATTGCCTTAATTTCCTCTTCATTAGAGGTGAGGTCTCCCTTTTCATTTTAAATACTGTTAATTTGGTTTTCTTCTTTCCTTTTTTTAAATTAGATTGACCAGTAAAAAATATGGAATGTTTCATGAATTTGTGTGTCATCCTTACGCAGGGGCTATGTTCATCTTCTCTGTATTTTTTCAATTTTAGTATATGTGCTGCCAAAGTGAGCACCATACATCGTTTTAGATCAATAAACATTAATAATTATATCTTAAGACTAAGGCTGCAATTATGCCACATCTTAAGTCTCTGTCCTTTGTCCTCTGGCTACCATGGCTTTCATTTCTTCCAGTCATATGCTAGTATATGGGTTATTTATAGTCCTCAGGCTTTGGAGTATGGCCCAAAAGAGGTCTTAACATGGAGGGACAGGGTGGGGCACCACGAAGAGGAAATTAATGTTTCATGTCCAAATTGCTCAAACTACTTTAAAAATACCTAATTGCTGCTTGTTTAGTAAACATAGATTCCTCCAGGTCTACTCTCCCAACCTTCCAACTAGAGGATGTTCCAAAATTAGTGCAAGCTAAAAACTTGACTGAGACTTTAGGAACACTTTTTACATTAAAAGGTTTCCTCTCTGCCTGGTCTGATCCTCTGAAGAGTGAATCAAGCTTTCTTTGTCTATCAATCAACAACTTTTAAATGAATCAATCAAAAACTTAAATACTCCTATTTAACACTAAGCAAGAGAGTTCAGAAGTCCCTTGCTAGAGTAGGTGACAACTCCAGAGGCTACTGCCCAGCCCTCTTGAGCAGTGATAGGCAAATTGAAAGATTGCAATTGGTTCCAGTAAAGTGGAGCAAGGAACAAGAAGTGACATGGAAAAAGGACTATAAAAAGTCCTGAACTCCCTGTCCAGAGGACCTTCAGGCTTGTATCTTGGGCTTGGACCTTCTCCTTTGGACTACTCCTCAAACTTTGCCTTGGGATCTCCTCCTTTAAATTGCTTCTTTGGAGGAGGACTTCACCCTGTGACTTCTCTTTTTTGGACTTCTCCCTGGATCCTGCATTGGTGAGCTGGATAAGGAGCTGGCCTTCCTTTCCTGGCTTCTGGAGAGATTGGTTCTGGAGAGGCTTTCCTTTTTTTGAGGAGACTGCATTGGTGGAACCCCTGCTAAAGACACCACCTGGTCCTCTGGCTGAAGATTATTGAGTATTGCCAGGGCTGAGTTCCACACTGGAGGAGCACTTAGGGTGATGGGCTAGATAATTCTCTATCTTCTTCTTACATTTTCCCACTTTCACTCTTTCTACCTCTTTGTAAATAAAGCTACTAAAAGTCTTTTTGACTTAAGTTATAATATCTTTAAATTGGCAACCTTGATATTTATTACTATAGAATTCTCATATTTAAGCATAAAACCTAAATTTTATATTCTTACAGTCCCCTCCTTCCCTATTCCAATTTGGGGGGGGGGGGGGGAAGGGGGAATAAGATCCCTTGGACAGGACAGGGCACTATATTTAGAGATAATTCATAAAATTTTAGATACTGTCTCATTCCATATATACCTTACAAAGTATCTATAATTAATAAGAGCTAGAAAACACATATTTAATCCAAACTGCCTCATTTGCAGCACTGTCAGTGTCTGGATTTGAATTCTGGGTTTAGGATTTAGCTGTATAACTTTGTATTATTTGTATAGAAAACATTTCACTTCTCTCTGGGCTTCAGTTTCCTCATAAGAAAAATGGAATCGTTGATCCAGATATCCAATGTCCCTTCTGGATCTCAACTCTTATCCCAAGTAATTTTGCTTCCCTACCACTAAACAAGTTACAGATCAACCAGGGCCCTCCAGGAAGAAAGGAAGGTATAGTGAGTAAATAGAGTAGTTTCTTTGGGTAGTTCTAGGGAGTTTCTCATTAATATAGTTTGCTTTTTTTCTTTAGCATCTTTTAAAGCAATTTTCCAAAGGTAGGGAAGGGGACACTTGTTTCTGTAAAGGTTCAGTAATACATGGGGAGAATTCAATTAAGGAATACATGCAGATAAAAGAAGAATTTATTCACCTTTTTCCTTAAAGAAATGCAAAATTCTGACCACCCCAATGGGTTTAATTCAATAAATATTAAAAATACTTTTTAAATATTATGAATTTCTCAAAGAGAATAGGCATAAAGGTATAGGGGAAGAGAATGATAGTAAAATCTGAAAAGGGAGAGAAATAAAGAGTGGAATGGAGAAGAGGAAAAAGAATCAGAGTAAAATATTAGGTAGAGGATGTTCTGAGGCAAATGTAAGAAGGTAAACTGTATTTGTTTACTTTCCAAGTCAGTCATAATTTACATTTATCACTATATATTGCTATTCATGATATATATATATATATATATATATATATATATATATATATATATATATCATGAAAAATCATTAAGAGTTCCATAAGTTCTTAAGTAAATGTGATGGCCAAGTCAGCTTCCCAGGGAAGAAATTGTAAAAATTTAGGAGTATCATCCTAATCATAGAATGAATTTAAGGGCTGGATCTGGTCAACAGTTCCCTAATCTCACATATGCTGGTTAAATCTCAAATGACTTCTCTAGTGTCCCCTTGTATTTAAGCTAGTCAGGTCTCTTTTCCTTATATTTTTCTCCCTCACTTGAGAGTATTTAGTTGAGTATTAAAGGATATCAATATATACTCATCTAAATGCTTCACTGGTTTTGTGATTGATTTTGTGGGTACACTTCAAGGGGTGAGCAAATGAACAAACAATTCTCATTTTTACCTTCCTCCCTGGAGCGTCTTACAAATAATTTACATACATTTACAAAATACCTGAAGGATGTAAAACTATGTATAACTAATATATCATATATAAGTCATAGTAGATGCTATTTAGGGTATTTGGGGTTTTATTTTTTTTTTAAGTAAACAATACAAAGACAGTATTACTTATCTCCAATAGAATGATATAACTAAAGACATCAGTTTAAATCAACTTTTATTTTCAAAAAGCTAAAAGTAGGGGGAAGCTGGGTAGCTCAGTGGATTGAGAGCCAGGCCTAGAGATGGGAGGTCTTAGGTTCAAATTTGGCCTCAGACACTTCCCAGCTGTATGACCTTGGGCAAGCCACTTAACCCCCCATTGCCTAGCCCTTACCACTCTTCTGCCTTGGAGGCAATACATAGTATTGCTTCCAAGATGGAAGGTAAGGGTTTAAAAAAAAAAGGCTAAAAGTAGCAAATGGGGCAACTAGGTGGTACAGTAGGGTAGAGAACCGTGCCTAGAGTCAGGAAGATCTGAGTTCAAATTTGGCCTCAGACATTTTCTGGTTAAGTGACCTTAGGTAAATCACTTAATCCCTATTTGTCTCAGTTACTCATCTATAGAATGGGGACACACTAGAGAAGGAAATGGCAAACCACTCCAGCATCTTTCCCAAAAAGAACTCCACAGACAATAAGCATTGTAAACAAAAAGGCAAACTAACTATATTATATAAATATCAGTTGAAAGAAGTAGAGAAACTCAGATGGCAAGCATAGAATTTTGAAATCAAACATGGGTTTTGGCACCAGATGGCAAAAGTAGGACTGAAAGCTGATGAGGCAGATTTATGATTAATGTAAAGAAAAATTACTAACAATTAGATCTATATAGAAGTGGAATTAGCTAGCCTAAGAAGCTGCATGTTATTGAAGCAGAGGCTGCATAAACACTTGTCAGTGATAGGGCAGAGAAGATATAGAATACATTAAATGCAATCTGAAATTCCTTTTAACTCTAAATTTCCATGATTCTAATTTATATATTCTCTTGATGTGTCAAGAACCGATATTACTGATAGCTGAATGTCATATATATTATTATATACATCTTCAACAGTCAACTCATCAATCAACAAGTAGTCAGCGCTTTAAAAAATGCCTGCTCATTTGCCAACTAAGAAATCTCAGGACAAGCTGATAAAGACATTTAATTTAGTGAATATTTGCTATAATTTAGTAAGCATATAATCTGTATGTGCCAGATGTTCTGTGCTAGCTGCCTATACCTGAAATATTGCAAGAGGTATCTATATCTATAGCAATCAATACCTTAAAACTATTTGTTTCTCTGGGATCTACTAAACTACTGTTTACTTGGATATTATAAAAGTCTGTCTTACAATAGGTTTGGGCTTCATTTCAGTCCTGCCCAAAAGTAAGAAATGTTTGTTATTTTAGAAAGAATCTCATACGAACCTACCAAAACCTAGAAAGACATGACCAAATGACCAAAATTATACACTGGGGAAGAAGCACATTATCACCCTATCCTTCATAAACAGACAATATATCTCTGTTTTCTAAATACAAAACACAAAATGTTTCTGAAAATTTAGTAAACAACTGTAATGAGTATCATTACAAACAAAACTGTTGCTCATAATTACCTAGTCATATTGCTGACCCATAAATATTTAAGAACAATGTTTTTTTAATTGATCTTGTCATTCCAAATAGTCATATCCAACCTTTGTGGAATGAAAACTTTGCAAAAATAGAACCCTATTTATATAAGAAATAAAACTATGTGATATGAAGATAAAGTATATATCTTCCCTTTCCTCTTAGTGGAGCTGTTTGAAAATATTGTTGGTGGGTCTGAAGATGTGCTTTCACATTCTCAATACTTTTGCTGTTATAAAAACAATCATTTTATCCATTGTGTATAAATGATCTGCCACATATGTAACAAAAAATAAAGTTGAATAGTAAACTATCTTAGGAAGGCCATTTCTGAACTGCAGCAAATATGAAAAAAATGAAAAGAATTAGAACAATAATTTAAAAAACCCAACATCTAATGACTCAAGGTAGCAGCTCTAGCAAGGTCTTAAGAATCCTAAGTTTTAAAAATTAAATATAATATTTAATCAATGACATGTCACCTCCTATCCTTCTCAGAACATGCTCACTCCACTCCTCCAATGAGAAAACAAGAAAAACAAAACTAAAGTTACAAATGTGTATAGCAAAGCAAAACAAATTCCTACACTGACCTTGTCCAAAAATGATGTCTCAATCTGCACTCTAAATCCATCACATCTCTATTTAGGTGGATAGCCCATATAAATCAGCATGAGTCCTCTGGAATTGTAGTGAGTCATTTTATTGATCAGAGACTTTCAAAGTTGGTTATCTTTACAATATTGTTGCTATTATATAAATTGCTCCATCACATTCATATTCTATAACTTGTTCAGTCATTTCCAAATTAATGGACACCCTTCATTTTCTAATTCTTTAAAAAGCTGCTAAATATTTCTCTCTGCTTGTGTGTGTGTGTGTGTGTGTGTATATATATATATATGTCCTTTACCTCTTTCTTTGATCTTTATGAAGTATAGACATAGTTTTATTGGTGATTTAGAGCATTTAAAAAAATATGGCTATATTTCTTTTTTCATGTTTCTTTTTTCTGTTCCTACATTATTACAATGTATGAATTTGAGGATGGTTCTTAATCTTGTAAATTTAAACCATCAGTTCTGTACACATCATGAGAACTTCATTAAAGAACCTTGCTATGAAGATTTTTTTCCTCTATTTGCTTTCTTCTCTTCTAGTTTTAGCTGTATTGGTTTTGTTTGTATA
This sequence comes from Monodelphis domestica, assembly GCF_027887165.1. NCBI lineage: Eukaryota > Metazoa > Chordata > Mammalia > Didelphimorphia > Didelphidae > Monodelphis > Monodelphis domestica. The sequence continues at coordinate 83,813,908 of NC_077230.1, forward strand.
AAAACTCTCCCTACCTCTTGTATAGTCATGAATTCTTCTCCTATCCACAGACCTGACACAGAATTTCTTCCTTGCTCCTCTAATTTATTATGTCACTAGTAAAAGTTTTTATAAAATACCAAGTTCTTATGGCAATACCTGGGATGTCTGGGCTTATTATACTATTTTGCTCATTTCCATCTGTATGTAATATCCTAATCTATTCCAGTCATCATCATCTTGTGTAGCATTGATACAGTGCCTACTATATGCCAAGCATTCAAGTCTTATTGATTCAAAGATAAGTACTCCGTCTACTGTATCACATAGCTGACTAGATCAACCTCTCTATTTTTTTAAACTAGTGACATCTTTGGTTTGATAGCTGTTGCTTTGTGTTATATTTTGAAGTGTAGTATAGTTAAGTTCTTCCTTCCCATTTTTTCTCCATTATTTCCCAGGGATCTTTGAATTTTATTTCCAGGTGAATGCTGTCACATTCGTTCTAGTTTTACAAAATACTTCTTTGAAAATTTTATTTTTGTGACACTGAATAAGTTAATTAACTTAGACAGCATTTCCATTTTTGTATTATCTCAGATAACTCATTAACAATCAATACTTCACCAATTACTGATATATCTGTGTAAAAAAGTGTTTTATAGTCATATTAATATTAATGCCTGTGTGTCTTGGCAAGTAGCCTCCCAAGTATTTTCTACTTTTGATTACGAATAGAATTTTGTTGGTAAGATACAGAAATGGTAATGATTTTTGTTTTGTTTTTTTTTATTTCCTGTAATTTTGCCAAAGTAGTTATTTCTTTCAATTATTTTTTTTGGTTGACTCTAGGATGCTCTAAGTAGACTATCATACTATCTGCAAAAGTAGCAATTTTGTTTCCTCTTTGAAGGAAGATTTTCAAAAATTGGGATTCTTTTAAAATAAAAACTAATAAGTTACTCATATTAAGGAAATCACACTACTTTTCTGATGCTCAGTAGGAGCAATATGCCATATCAAAACTGTCAAAATATAAATTAAATATATATATATATATATATTATATAGTATTCATTTAATTAAAGCTATATATTTTTTCCAAAAGTAAATAGTAACAATGTCCAGGTTTGTTTTGAAGAATGTTCTTCAATAAGAACTGTCAAAAATGGGTAGACATCCTATATGGATGTCTCAAGATATTATTTCCTCTTGCCAAACTCCTAACCTCATCTCTCTTCATACTCCCTTAGACTACTGTATCCAACTATCATTTTACTTGCTGAGGAACACAGGAAGAATACTCTGTACTAGAGTGTAAATTTATATTATTCTTTCTCCTCAAAATTCCCTCCTTTTCAAAGTGACAGCCCTTGCCCTTCACAAAAAATTAATATTAAGAATGAATAATGAATCCACGTGTACAAGTAACGCGTACTATATACTATAACACATAAGCAACACAGATAATAAAACCTTCCTTCAATCCTTCAAATTGGAAAAAACAAAAGGATAAAAGGCAGAAATTAAGGAATTTGATCCTTGTATTTCCTCAATTTCTCATTTTTCACATTAGAGAGGACAGTAGAATAGAAAATATACTAGACTTGGACTATAAGACCCAATTTCAAGCACTAGATCCACAACTGTGGATACCTCCATTTCCTTCCCCCTAAAATGTAGATAATCCAGCATAGGGGTATCATAAATAGTAATATAATAATCTGAAAACATTACAAACTGTAAAGTGTTATTTAAAAGTAGCGTAGTTTTATTATAACTTATATCAGTATAATAAGATGCCATGCTCCAACTTTTAAAAAACTTAATTCTACATATTTACATTTTCTGCATGCATTACAGTTATACCTACCTTCTCTCCACTGGAGTAGAAGAAATAACGCAATCGGACTATGTTACAGTGATCTAGCTTTCTCATGATCTGGAGCTCTCTGTTCTGAAAAAAGAGACATGGAAAAACATTAGAAAAGAGAAACAAACAATTAATCATGAATTGTAAAATGATAATTCAGAAAACATCTGCACTAAAAATAGAATGGCCTTATGAAATTTGCTGTCAACAATGAACTATGCTTAAAAACTGAATGTCTGTGACAATGAACAAATAAATCTGACTAACTTTCAATTTATAAAAATAGGGATTTAATGAAACTTTTTTCAGAATCAAGTTTTTCAGCACATTTTATTTAAAAAATCTGAGTAAATTTCCTTGTAAAAGGGATTTGATAAATTTTGGTAGTTAACCTTACAGGACTTAGGAACTGCTATTTGGAACTACAGTATCTACTTTTAGTTGTCCCAAAATAATATTGCCTCTTTATTAAGAAGGAAAAAATCCTTAATAGTACAGCAGGAGACCTTTTGTAATCTCATTTCTGCTACTATTTAGACCTCTACACTGGATGAGGCTTGGTGCTCAGTAACAAGGATGGTATTTACAGGAACCAAAGAAATTATCTCTGATGTTTCAGGTAATATATAGTAAATTTACTCCTCACTTTATTAAGAGAGCATAATTTCATATGCATTTACAATGATGTCTTCATTATAGCAGCATTCTGATGATATATATCAGAAATAGTTGCTAGCTGTAAAAAAAATAAAACAATAAACAGGCATGTTATAATATATTAAAAAATGTTTATATACCAGTTACGTACAGAACACAATTACAGGTAGAATATAGAGAGGAATACATACATACATGCGTGAATGTATATATACATACTTTTGAATAGGTGTATCTTATGTTTAAAAAAAAGATGGCTTGAAGACAGGAAGATTTGCAACAGGGCAGGTTGAAATCAATATCCTGAAGAAGTGAGTCTCTCCCCTTAGAAGATCATTGAAATATGCCTCAAGATGCCTAAGCTAAGCAAGGATGGAATAAGAAAATGAACCACTTGTTCTGAAAGCAATCTTAATTACTGTAGAAGTTTTATATTAGGTTGAGCATCCTGATACATAGTGTTTCTTCCTATTTTAATAATTTTAATAATAATTGCTTTTGGAAGAAAAAGTGCATAATAGTACTTAATATGGGATATACACTAATTTTGCCTGAAGTTGTGCCTGTTTATTTTTAACTGCATGAAGACGAAGAGAAATTATGTAGAATTTTGTCCAATGCAGTCATATACTGAGTACTATTACTGATTCACAAAACTGATGATGATTTTCTTCAATTTGTTTTTCTTAGAATGATAAAGGACTTTCATTCACAAAGGAAAAATTAATTGAACTTATAACTGTATTTTGAAATTCTGAGCTAAAAGGAAATAACCATAATTGCTCCTATGTGGTCATAAAAGCTTTTGTGGAAAGCTTAAAATTTACCTTCCATTTTGTTACTATTCAATTACTTTCAAAAGTGTACTCAATTAAAAAAAAATTACTTCTAAAAGTTCACCTACAAAAATGTCAAAGCTGCAACTAAATATCAAATTAATTCAAAATATAAAACTATTTCTAGATACTTTCAAAAGAAAATACTTTTAGACATAAAAACACAAGCTGGGAATGGGAAGAGTTCAAATGCAGTTGGAAAATGTTAAAAGAAACAGAAGCAGTTAGGTCAGGAAAAAAGTCATTCAACACCACAAACCAAAAAATCAAACAAACAAAAAAACAACACTAGAATATTCTCAGAATAAATAATAATGGAAATAGTAAAAGAATCCAAGGATGAAATAAAATTGGCAAATACATTAGAGATTGAACTAAGAAAGAAACGAGCAAGTTATTAAGCTATTACAAAATGTAAGTGTAAGATAAAAATGAAACTGAATTAAACAGATGCATATTAAGTATTTATAGAAAAATGAACAAACATGCTAGACAAAATGTTAGAAAAAGAAAGCATAAAATTACACAGCTTAAAAAAATTGCAAAGCTGTCTCATCTGGGAAGTGAAATAATGAAACTTAAGAATTATCAGTCTCCTGAAAATGTGAAATTCATTGAACTATTGTCACATAACACCTAAATTGTGCATAAAAATTATTCAAAATGAGGGTACAGTTACAAATCAACAGACTACAGAAGATGCAAATGGGAAAAATCCCAAATTCAATTTACCCAGGAACATCACTGTCAAGGTTCAAGAAATATAATAAAATTATTTTACTTAAAAGCATTTTTCCAGCCAAGGACTAGTTAGGAAATGAAGAGGAAAGGTCTATGACATTGGTGGATCAGAGCTGTCTCAAAATCCACATGGCAGCAACATCAGTTGTGGTTCTTGGAGGCAGCAATAGTAAGGGGATCTGGCAAATGGTAAGAAAGAAATTACAAGAGACCTCTCTACTAGTAATAGACCCAAGACAGGGCATATCTTGGCAACTCCACTGCCCATATCCACTTCTGAATCAGAATTCTAGAGTAATGAAAGATTGTAATCAAAAGATTTCAAACAACATCAAAAAGAATCTCATCATAAAATGTTAAGATGGTGACAGGAAAGATTAAGACACAAACTCAGAAGATAATATAATTGAAACTGCTACAAGGCCTTAGGGAAAAAAAAATGCAAGTTGGACACATTCAGAATAAGAATTCCTAGAAGAACTAAAAAATTATTTTAAAAAACAATTAAGATTAGTAGAGTAAAAATTATGGAAAGAAATTAGAGCAATACAAGAAAATTATGAAGACAACTTAAAAATTGGTATGAAGTACCAAAAAATACTGAAGAAAATAGAACTTTAAAAAACAGACTTCCCCCAAAACATTAAAAGAGGTACAAAACTTCCTTTAAAAAGCAGAACTGGGGGGCAGCTGGGTAGCTCAGTGAATTGAGAGCCAGGCCTAGAGACGGGAGGTCCTAGGTTCAAATCTGGCTTCAGACACTTTCCAGCTGTGTGACCCTGGGCAAGTTGCTTAACTCCCATTGCTTAGAAAAATAAAATATAAAATAAAATAAAATAATAAAATAAAATAAAATATAAAGCAGAACTGACCAACTGAAAAGAGATAAAAAATTTACTTTAGAAAGTAATTCTTTAAAAATTTGAATTGGTAAGTAGAAGCTAATGACTCCATGAGAAATAAAGAAACAATAAAATGAAGACAAAAGAATGAAAAATATTAGGAGAAAAAGTAAAATTCCTCATTCAAAAAACTGATTTGGAAAAGAAATCAATGATAATTTAAGAATTATTGGACTGCCTGAAAGCCAAGGTGAAAGACAGTCTAATTACCATATTTCAAGAACTTATAAGGGAAAACTGCCTCAATACCCTAGAACCAAAGGGTAAAATAGAAATTAAAAGAATCCACCAATCACTTGCTGAAAGAAATCCTAACACTTTCAGGAATATTATAGCCAAATTCTAGAGATCATAGTTCAAAGAGAGAATATTTCAAAGAGTCAGAAAGAAATATTTCAAATAGGATAGGGTCTCAAGTCTATATCATACAAGATTTGGTAGCTATGAAATTCTAGAAGGAAAAGGAGCTAGGATTGCAACCAAGAGTAATACTCCCAGCAAACCTGAGTTTCCTTTGGGGGGAAAAAACAGATATTTAATGAAATAGAAGATTTTCAAGCATTACTGATGAAAAAAATCAGAGATGAAATGAAAATCTGACTTTTAATTATAAAATCAAGAAAAGCATAAAAAAGTAAACACTAAAGAGAAATTATATGGGATGGGAAGATAAAACATTTAACTCCTAAGGGTTTTTATATTATTATTATTATTAGGGCAGATAGGAGTCTAGAGAACATGGATGTAAGTCTATATTATGTTGGGGTGATCTAAAAAAACCAGATGGGTGAAAAAGAGGAATGCAATGGGAAAAGGAAGAAGGAAAGAAAGAATGAGAACATTTTCTCACATAAAAGAGACACCCAAGGAAGTGTTTTGAAAGTTGGGGAAAAATGTAGGGGGCAAGCAATGTTTGAACCTCATCCATTTTAATTGGTTCAAAGGAAGAAGTATATGCATATACATTCTCAACTGGATATATAAATTTACATTATCCAACAGGGAAATAGCAGGGGAAAGGGATAAAAGAAAATGGAGTAAAAGGGAGAACAGATTAAAGTGTGTGTGTGTGTGTGTGTGTGTGTGTGTGTGGTCATATACAAATAGACTTTTTATGGAGGGACATGGTAAAAAGAGAGAGATAAAAAGAAGAAAATAGGATGGAGAGAAATTGATAGTAATCATAACAATGGAATGTGAATGTGATTAATTCATCCATAAAATGGAAGCTGTTAGCAGAATGTATTAAAAATCAATAATTCAACAAGACATTGTTCACAAGGAACATACCTGAAACAGAGAGACACACAGCAAGTTAAAATAAGGGGCTAGAAAATAAACTATTATGCTTCAGTTAAAGAAAAAGGGAAGGAGTGACAATCATGATCTTAGACAAAGCAAAAGTAAAATTGATACCCAAGTAAGAGGATAAACAGGAAAATGACATCACTAAAAGACTAGTTAAAAATGATAGCAATAATAAATGTATATGAACCAAACATTACAATATCCAAATTCTTTTTTTAAAGCATACAAATTCTAAAAAGAAAAGTTAAATGACTTACATGAAGAAATAAAGACTAAAACTATACTAGTGAAGGACCTCAACTTTCCCATGTAGTAGGCCATAAGACTCTCACAAGAAAATGCAGAAAAAGAAGAAATATTAAATGCATTCTTTTCAAATTATAATGAAATAAAAATTAGATTTAATAAAGAGTTGTGGAAGTACGGATTAAAAAGAATTGAGGGGTAGGTAGGTGACTCAGTGAATAGAGAGCCAGGACTAGAGATGGGAGTCCCAGATTTAAATCTGGCCTCAGACACTTCCTACCTGTGTAACCCTGGGCAAGTTACTTAATCTCAATTGCTTACTCCTTACTGTTCTTCTGCCTTAAAACCAATATTTAGTATGAATTCTAAGACAGAAGGTAAGGGTGTTGAAAAAAACATCAGAAATTAAACTAATCTTAAAGAATGAGTAGCTCAAAGAACATCAAAGATCATAGAAATGATCAATAATTCCACTAAAGAGAATTACAATTAGACAACATACCAAAATTTGTGGGATGCAGCACAAGAAGTACTTATAGGAAAATGTATATCTCTAAACACATCAATAAAAGAGAGAAAGGTCATATAAATCCCAATGTTACCTAAATTATTTGAAAATTAGGTAGTCTAACCAAATTCCTTTTATGACAAATGATTTAAATAATTTTAAATAAAATACTAGCAAAGGAGATTATAGCAATAGACTACAAAAATCATATCCTAAGGCCAGAAGAATTTATAATAGGAATACAGGATTGGTTTCAATATTGGGAAAACTATCAGCCTAAAAAAGTCATATCAATAACAAAACCAATATAAATCATATAATTATCTCAATAGATTAAAAAAAAAAAAAGCTTTTGACAAAATACAATATTAATTCCTATTTTTAAAAAAAACCACTAGAAATCACAGGAATCAATGGAACATTTCTTAAAATAATAAGTAGAACCCATTTAAAATCATCAATAAGCATTATCTCTAACAAGGATAAGCTAGAAGCCTTTCCAATAAGAGCAGGGATGAAGCTAGCATACCCATTTTTGCCACTTTTATTCAATATTGTTCTAAAAATGATAGCTCTAGCAATAAGAGAGGAAAAGTCATTTGAATGAATTAGAATAGGCAATGAGGAAAAAAAACTTACTCTTTAAAGATGATATTTGTTATACTTGGAGAATACTAGAGAATCAACAAAAAAACTAGTTGCAACAACTTTAGCAAAGTTATATAAATTCGTATAAGTCAATAGTGTTTCTATGTATTACCAATAAAACCCAGCAGGAAGAAATAGAAAAAGAAATTATATTTAAAATAACTTCTGACAATATATAATTGAGAGTTTACCAGCCAAGAGAAACCCAGGAAATATATGAAAACAATTAAAAACACTTCACATAGTCAGATCTGAACCAATGGAAAAATATTAATTCCTTATGGATAGGCCTACCAAATATAATAAAGATACAATTCTACTGAAGTTAATTCACTTATTCAGTGCCATACCAAATGATCAAAATATTATTTTATAGAGCTAAAAAAAATAGTAATAAAATTCATTTGGAAGAACAAAAGTTCAAGAATATCAAGGGAATTAATCAAAATAAAATCTGAAGAAAGGTAGCCTCACTGTACTAGATTTTAAAATTAAAGTCATAATCATCAAAACAATCTGGTAGTGGCCAAGAAGTAGAGTGGTGAATCAGTGGTACAGATTAGGTATACAATAGTAAATGACAATAGTAAAATACTGTTTAATAAATGCAAAGATTCAAGTTTCTGGAATAAGAAATTGCTATTTGACAAAAACTGCTGGAACAACTAAAGAAATTTGGGACAAATTAGGTATAAACTGACATCTCATAAAACATACTAAAATAAGGTCAAAATGAGTACATGGTGTAGATATAAAGGGTGAAAATACAAGCAAATTAAGGCATCCCAGAAATTTTTGCCTATCACATCTATGGATAAGGGAAGAATTTGTGATAAACCAAGTGATAAGAGAACATTATGGAATACATATAGTTAATTTTGATGACATGAAATTTTAAAGTTTTGCACAAACAAAACCAATACCATCAAGATTAAAAGGAAAGTAGGAAGCTGGAAAAAAAAAAGTTTTACAGCAAGTTTCTCTTATAAAGGCTCCATTTCTCAAATTTATAGAGAACTAATACATCATTCCTCAGTTGATAAATGGTGAAAGAATATGAACAGACAATTTTTAGAAGACACAATCAAAACTCCAATATCATATTGTAAAAGGGCTCTAAATCACTCTTTTAGTGAAATGAAAATTAAAACAGCTCTGAGATACCTGCCTTACACCTGGCAGGTAGGTTAATAGGACAGAAAAGGAAAATTATAAAAGCTGGGAGGAGAATGAGGGAGAACTGGGCCACAAAAAGCACTGTTGGTGAAGTTGTGAACTGATTCAACCATTCCAGAGAAAAATTTGGAACTATGACCAAAGGGTTATACAATTCTGTATACCCTGTGATCCAGCAATAACACTAGTCTGTATCTCAAAGAAAATTTTTTTGAAAGGAAAAGGAAAAGGATCTAAATGTATAAAAATATTTACAGCAGCTCTTTTTGTGGTGGCAAAGATGCCCATCAGTTGGGGAATGGTTGAACAAGTTGAAGTATATGATTGTGATGGAATACTACTGTGCTATAAGAAACAGCAAGCAGGATGCTTTTAGAAAATCCTGATAAGAGACTTAGATGAACTGATGAGAAGTGAAGTGAGCAAAACCAGGAGAATATTGTCTATAACAACAGAAATATTAAATGATGATCAACTGTGAATGACAGCTATTCTTAGCAATACAATAATCTAAGACAAATGCTATCCATCTCCAGAGAAAGAACTGATGTCAATTTGAAGACAGATTGAAGCATACTTCTAAAAAACTTTTTTTTCTTGTTTTTTTTGGGGGGAGTAGCTGGGGAGGGTGTCTGTATTTTTTATCATTAACATGACTAATATGGAAATGTTTTGCTTGACTGCATATATATAAGCTATATAAAAGTGCTTTGCTTTCCTAATGAAGGAGGAAGAACTGGAAGAAGAGGAGAGAATTTTGAACTCAAAAATTAAAAAACAAACAAACAAACAAACAAAAAACCATGTTTTGGAGCAGCTAGGTAGCACATTTGAAAGAGAGCTTAGGCATGGAGTAGAGGACCTGGGTTCAAATATGGCCTCAGATACTTTCTAAAGTGTGTGTCCCTAGGCAAGTCATTTAACTCTGATTGTCTAACTCTTGCTAAGAGAAAAGGTAAGGGTTTAAAGAACAAAACAAAAATGAATGTTAAAAATTGTTTTTACATATACTTAGAAAAATAGAAATTTTAAGAAGCTGGCTAATAGTAAATTTTCCCCATTTTCTTTTACATTTAAGAATTCCTGTCCAAAAGTTTTTTAAGGAAATGTGCCAAATTAGTCACACCCTTTTTGAAATAATAGGCTTTGCTTATTTCCAGATTTTCACCAGAGTTCCCATATGCATGAAGAAGAGTAAGATCTCCAAAAACAGTATATAGCAATACTAAATCATCTCCCTTTGTATGTACAGTACTTTATGTATTTGCTGAACTGAAAGAAATCAAAAGAAAATAAGTTAGATTATCAATAGAGATACCATCTTAAGTCAGTGTTAGAATAGAATTTTATGCATAGGTCAGTGTGATATTATTATACTGGCATGAAGGCTAGCTTGAACACAGAAAACCATTATTATTCTGTCTAAACATACAGTTAACATAACATATGAATATTTTATGAATTTTTGTGATACTGCTGTAGCAGAATTTGACCTATCTGCAAAGTAGCATTTAGGCCCATTTACAGTGCAGAAAATGATAATAGTATGTAAGAATATAATAGGAGAGTAGTTGAAAATGGATACACAACTTAAGAAGAAACTAAAATAATCATGGAGAACAAATAAAAAGTCAAGTCTTCACTGTCTACACTGGACTTAGTAACAGGGAAAAAAAGAGAATTTTATAGAATATTTTGTTTACATGCACTGTCCTCCCAGTAATACTGTGGGGGTAGATATTAGCATTCCCATTTCAGCTCCAATACCTACTTGGGAAAACAACTACTCCCAAACTGCCCCCTCCCACCCAATTTTAAAACGGTACTTGGGGCTATTAGAGATCAAGAAATCCAAAAAGAAGCTATAGTGAAATGACTTCTTCCACTGAAATTGCAGAAAAATTCTGCCAAAAATTTCTGCCAAAAAGGCCATGAGCAATGGGCAAAATAGCCCACCAAGAAAGCTAGCCCTAGCCCTGGGGAAACAAGCCCATAGCAAAGGCCAACAAGAGATGCCTGTGGCCTCTATATCCAGAGGCAACATGGGCCAAGGCTCCCAAAGGAAGACCCAGGATATTGGGAACCCACAGCATGGACCTTAAACCCCACTAATGGTAACAGCTATTAAGTGTGGTATGCCTGTGGCTTTAAGTGAGGTTCCTTGATTCTAAAGTCCCTACAATGTGTTCTGAGGCAGAGAGCCCCAAACAGGTAGTGCTCACAACTTCAAAAGCAGCATAGCACTGGTGAGGTGGGGTCATAGTTCCAGGAAAAGAAATCAATTTTGGGTCCTAGGTGGGGACAAAGCAAGGCCCCATTCAAAGCTAAAGCAGGAGAAAGGGCTTGGATCAGGTACAAAGATCCAATAAAAAACCTAAGGCGATAGAGATGAGCAAACACAAGATATCTACAAATATTATAGATTCAAATGTTCTATATTTCAGTTAAAATAGATCTACAATTCCAACTTAGAAAGCAAGAATAACTCCTTAATACCCGCAATCACAGATTCAAAGAAAAAAGACTTTTAATAAGGATAAGATGAATACTTATTTAAAAAATGAAGTGACAGATAAAAAATGAGTAAAGAATTAGGGAAAAGTAGCTTAGAGGAAAAATAATAAACTTTACAGAAGTAAAAAACTCCCTGAAAAGTAGAATATACTAAAAAGAAATAATTGACTCCTTGGGAGAAGAGAGAGTAAAACAATCAAAAAGCATTTTAATGGAATAAAATATAGTTTATGTGATATGAAAAACAGGCCTGAAAAAGGAGATAAATTTTAAGAATCACTGGACTCCCTTGAAATCATGATTTTTATTTTAAGTCTGGACACTATATTTTAAGAAATCATAAATGAAAATAGGCCTGGGATCATATTACCTGAAGTTGAATTTGAATTCAGGATTTCTGGATCCTAAGTCCAAGAATATGTCCACTGCATAACCTGGCTGCCCATATTTACTAATGTTTCTTGTTTTAGTTCCAGAAATGGGGCTTTGTGCTAGGGCCAGAAGGCACTGCTCTCTACTGTTCTTTTAAACAGGGGTAAATTGTCCTGTTTGATCTTGCCCTGGGACCCCTAGGTTTCTGTGATGATCTCCATATGCCATGGTAGGGATATAGGGTTCAGACTTATTCAGACCCTGTTGAAGGGAAACAGGGAAAAGCATTGATGTCCTATGTCAAAGCCCATTTTTCTGGTGTAGGAGTATAAGGATTGGATCTGTTTCCATAATGAGAACTTTCTCTACCACAACTCTACCTGGTCACAACTAGACCCTAGCCTTCTACATTAAAAAGAATGAATGTTACCTAGAGTCCCTCCAAATTTCCTAACCTGGGTTAAATTTTCCACTTGCTCTTCCCTCACCAAGCAACTGTAAGAAAGGACAAATTAAGAATAGCAGAAGAACAAAGTCAAATAGTGAAATTTCAGCTTTGAGAATTGGGAAGGTAGACCACTTAAGACTAACAATGAAAACAATCTGGTACTGGCTAAGATAAAGAATGGTGGATTAATTGAACAGATTAGAGGTAAATGAGCTTAGCAAACTATTTGATAAACCTGAAGATCCCAATTTGGGGGATAAGAACTCAGTATTTAACAAAAACTATTGGAAAAACTGGAAAACAGTAAGGCAAAAATTAGGTATAGACCAATATCCACAACCTATACCAAGATATAGTCAAAATGGGCATTTGATTTAGATATAAAAGGGAAAAAGGGACCTACTTGTACAAAAATATTTATAGACCCTCTTTTTGTGGTGGCAAAGAATTGGAAACTAAAGGGATATCCCTTAACTGGGGAATGGCTGAACAAACTGTGGTATATGATGGTGATGGAATATTATTGTGATATAAGGAATGATGAACAAACTGTTTAGCAAAATTAGCAAAGAAGTACTACCAAATACTTTTTATGGCACAAATATGGGACTAATACCTAAGCCAGGAAGACCAAAAACAGAGAGTGAAAATTACCAACCAATTTCTCTAAAGAACATTGCTGCAAAAATCTTTAAAATATGAACAAAGAGACTACAGCAATATATCACAAGGATTATTCACTAAGACTAGATGGGATTTATACCAAGAATCCAAGGCTGGTTTAATATTAGGAAAACTATGAGCATAATTGACCATATCAATAAGCAAACTAACAGAAAACACACGATTATCTCAATAGATGCAGAAAAACCCTTTGACAAAATACAACACCTATTCCTATTAGAAAGCATAGAATGGGGGGGGGGGGGCACACTGGATAACTCAGTGGATTGAGAACCAAGCCTAGAGATTGGAGGTCCTGGGTTCAAATGTGACCCCAGACATTTCCTAGCTGTGTGACCCTGGACAAATCACTTAACCCCATTGCCTACCCTTTACCATTCTTCTGCCTTAGAACCAATTCACAGTATTGATTCCAAGATGGAAGGTAAGAGTTTTTATTTAAAAAAAAAAAGTATAGGAATAAAAGAGCCTTTCCTTAAAATAATAAGTAGTACTTATTTAAAATGATCAGAAAGTATCATCTGCAATGGGGATAAGTTAGAAGCCTTCCCAATAAGATCAGGAAAAAAGAAAAGATACCAATTATCACCACTATTATTAAACTATCACTCTCTATATACGGTATGATGGTATACTTACAGAATCCTAGAAAATTAATTAAAGAACTAATTGAATAACTTTAGCAAAGTTACAGGATACAAAATAAACTCACATAAATCTTTAGCATTTCTATATATATTTCTAACAAAACTCAGCAGCAAGAGTTAGAAAGAAAAACTCCATTTAAAATCACTCTAGACAATATAAAATACTTGGGAATCTATTTGCTGAGACCAACACAGGAATCATATGAACACAATTACATAACACTTTTCACACAAAGTTAAATCTAAACTAAAAAAAATTAATTGCTCATTGGTAGGATGAGCTAATATAATAAAAATGACAATCCTATCTAAATGAATATTTATTCAGTGCTATACCAATCAAACTACTAAAAAAGTATTTTATAGAACTAGAAAAAAATGATAACAAAATTCATCTGGAAAAACAAAAGATCAAGAATATCAAAGGAACTAATGAAAACAAAAAATGTGAAGGACCATGGTCTAAGGGTACCAAATCTCAAACTGTATTATAAAGCAGTAATCATCAAAACAATCTGGTACTGGCTAAGAAATAGGATGGATCAATGGAATAGATATGGGATAGATGACCTCAACAATATAGTGTTTTATAAATTCTAAGATCTCAGTTTTGGGGATAAGAACACACTATCTGACAAAAATTGCTGGGAAAACTGGAAAACAATAGGGCAAAAAATAGGTTTAGATTACTATCTCACAACCTATACCCAGATAGGATAAAAAAGGATATATGATTTAAATGTAAAGAGTGATATTATAAGTAAATTAGGGGAAAAAAGAATAGTTTGTCAGATCTTTGGAGAAAGGAAGAACTCATCACTAAACAAGAACTAGAGAACATTACAAAATGTAAAATGAATAATGTTGATTATATTAAACAAAAAAGGTTTTATACAAACAAAACCAATGCAATCAAGATTAGAAGGAAAACAAACTGGGAAAAAAAATTTTATCACAAAATTCTCTGATAAAGGTCTCATTTCTCAAATATATTAAAGAACAAAGTCAAATTTATAATAACCCAAGTCATTCCCCAATTGATAAATGGTCAAAGGATAGAAACAGGTACTTTTCAGATGAAGAAATCAAAGCTACCAATAATCATTTGAAAAAATGTTCTAAATCTCTTGATTATAGAAATGAACTCTGATTTACCACCTTACACCTATCAGATTTAATTTTATCCTTCATTTGGTCATGAACACTAGCTGAGTCTCAAAAAAGGGAGGAAGGAAATAAGCATTTACTAAAGCAACTATTATGAGGCAGGCACTATGCTAGGTACTTTTACATTTATCATTATTTCATATTATGTTATGTTTATAGTATTTTATCATTTAGGTACTGTTATTTCTATTTTACAGTTAAGAAAACTGAGGCAAATGGAGGTAAAGACTTGCCCTATGTAACACAGCTACTAAGTATTTAAAGCAGGATTAGAACTCAAGTCTTCCTAATTCAAAATCCATTGCTTTATCTCCCACTATCTGTATAGTCAAAGAACTAACAAGTATCATGGGCAGTTTTTAAAACCATATCTTTCTAACTTCAAAGTGTAAAAGTGTAAAAATTAAAATTAATGTCAATAATAAAAAATGTTGCATTTGGGGTGATTTACAAATGATCATTAGAAATCAAGGAATAAAGAGGATACAAAAATAAAGACCACGTGGCCATGGTTGATTAGCCATTTCAAAATCCCCAGCTTAGCTTACCAATGCCACCATGCTGGCTACAAGACCAAGAAAGAGACCCAAGACAACCGCCCACCCACTAATATCCTCTGTCTACAGGAAGTACGTAACAACAGGAAGTCAGTGGGCTCTCGGGAAATGTAGTAGGTAACAGATTTTCAATTACACAAAAGCCAGCAAGCACTTTCATCTACCACCTCACGCTGTTTCTGCTCCTCCAATGTAATACCTCTTTTGAATGTTGTAAAAAAGAAAGAAGAAAAATTACCAGTATCAAAGATGAAGGGAGCAATCTCACCTCTAATAAAGAGAAAATTAAAGCAATTATTAAGAACTACTTTGCTCAATTAAATGGCAATAAATTACAATCTAGGTGAAATGGGTGAATATTTACAAAAATATAAATTGCCTAGATTAACGAAAGAGGAAATAGAATTCTTAAATAATCTCATCTCAGAAAAAGAAATTGAACAAGCCATCAAGGAACTTCCTAAGAAAACATCCCCAGGGCCAGACGGATGCCCACATGAATTCTATCAAACATTTAAAGAACAACTAATCATCAATACTAATACAAATTATTTGATAAACTAAGCCAAGAAGGAGTTTTACCAAATTCCTTTTATGACACAAATATAGTACTGATTCCAAAGCCAGGAGAAAAAGTCAACATCTCACACCCTATACTAAGATAATTCAAAATGGGTAAATGACTTAAATATAAAGAGTGAAATCATAAATAATAGGTGAACATAGATTAGTATACCTGTCAAATCTGTGGGAAAGTAAGGAATTTAAGACTAAGCAAGAGACAGAAAACATTGCAAAATGTAAATATGAATGACTTTGATTATATCAAATTAAAAAGGATTCATACAAACAAAACCAATGCAACCAAAATTAGAAGGAAAGCAATAAACTGGGATAATATTTTTATAACAAAACCCTCTGACAAGTTTAATTTCCCAAATATATAAGGAACTCAGTCAAATTTACAAAAATTCAAGCCATTCTCCAAAGGACAAATGGTAAAGGGATATGAATAGGCAGTTTTCCAGGGTTAAATCAAAACTATCAATAAGCATATGAAAAAGTGTTCTAAATCCCTCCAGATTAGAGAAATGCAAATTAAAATAACTCTGAGGTACCACCTCACATCTAGCAGATTGGCCAATATGACAGCAAAGGAAAGTGATAAATGTTGGAGGGGATGCGGCAAAATTGGGACCCTAATACATTGCTGGTAGAGTTGAATTGTTCCAACCATTCTGGAGGGCAATTTGGAACTATAAGCAAAGGGCTTTAAAAGAATATCTGCCCTTTGACCAAGCCATAGGACTGTTGGGTTTTTACCCAAAAAAGATAATGGAGTGTCCATCTATTGGGGAATGGCTGAATAAATTGTGGTATCTGATCGTGATGGAATACTATTGTGCTGAAAGGAAAAAAGAAATGGAGGAATTCCGTGTGAACTGGAACAATCTCCAGGAACTGATGCACAGCAAAAGGAGCACAACAGGGAGAACATGTACACAGAGGCTAATACATTTTTGAACAATTGAATGTAATACTCTTTTCTACCAGCAACAATAATGACCCAGGACAATACAGAGGAACTTGTGAAAAAGAACACTATCCACATCCAGAGAAGTAACTGTGGAACCAGAAATGCATTAGAAAAATATATGCTCAATCATGTAGTGTGAAAGGGATCTGATTAGGGTTTTGATGTTAAAGGATCACTCTATTGCAAATATGAGTAACATAGAAATATGTTTTGAACAGTGATACATGTATAACCCAGTGGAACTGCTTGTCAGTTTTGGGAATGGGGAAGAGAGAGTAGAAGTGGGATTATCAATCATGTAACCATGGGAAAATATTCTAAATTAAAATAAAAAAAAAAGAATCAGAAGAGGGAAAATGACAACAATAACTCCTATTTACATGTATTTAGCACTTTAGGATTTGCAAAATACTTCCCTCACAACAACTGAGTAGGCTTAGTAAATAATCAATCATGTAAACTACACACTTACTATGGGACAGATGCCCTGATAAATTCTGAGGATAGAAAGGCAAAAAGATGGTGTCTGCCCTAAAAACACTCATACTCTACTGGGGGGGGGAGATAACATGAAAAAAGGTATTATATATAAAGCATATACAATATATGGGAAGCATAAGCAGTACTACTTCCATTTTACAGATAACCTGAAATTCTGAGAGGTTCAGGGATTTGTTCATGATCACACAATGTATATCAAAGAAGGAATCAAATTCACATTATTGTGCCATAGTTAGCTGTATTACAACTAAATAATAAATTATATAGTGGTGTCTTGACACACGAGTTTAATTTGTTTCATGGCCAACCTTGTAAATCAATTTGCTCAGGTGTCAAATCGAATTTCCCAATGGAAATGCAATTAATCAGTGGGCAGCTGCTGGGTGGCTCAATGGATTGAGAACCAGGCCTAGCAACTGGAGGTCCTGGGTTCAAATCAGACCTCAGACACTTCCTAGCTGTGTGACCCTGGGCAAGCCACTTAACCCCCATTGCCTAGCCCTTACCACTCTTGTGCCTTAGACCTAGTTGCAACTGATCAGTTCCAGTTCAAAAAAACTTTCCATGAAAGTTTGTTTCTTACCCCCTTTCAGAACATTTCGATAATATGTGAAAACAAGTGTTACACAGCGCCAATGCACGATCTGTTACAACTTTTTCTGGATGTGTCTTTTCAATGAACTGTTTAATTTTTTCTCAAATCCTCAACATTTCCTTAATCTTGCTTGTACTGATTGCAGTTTGTGCACTCGATCTCTAAAAGCCTTTCAAGGCCTCACAGTAAGTGTCTGAGCTAATAATAAAGATCTCACATCTTCTGACTCCAAGTGTTTTGCTCTCTCCACTATGCTAATGAGGTCAAATGAGGCAGAGCTAACATGAGGCTAGGGAAATCTGGTATAGTTTCATAATATGGCTAGTATTTCTTCTTGCTTCCCCTAGCTACACTACTTTGGGACTTCTCTGACTTTTCCAGCATGTCTCTGCATTAAATACCTTCTCCTACCCTACCATAATACTTTTCAGCTCCTTTTGTGTGTTTTATTGCCTCTCTGTGGAATATTAATCTGTAAAAGACAACCTTTTCTTTTTCTTCTTTTGTCTTAATACACAAGACTAGGGCTCTGCTTCTTCCACCTGCTTACACCCTCCCCCTGGATAAAAAAAATTAGAGCTTTAACCTATGGCAAAAAACTGATTCTGCTAAATCTGGTCCAAAGCCTCAAACTTGGCAGCTGCAAAGAAAGAAAATCCCAAATGCAAATACCACCTTTCAAAGCCATTTACTTATAAATTGTCGCCTCTCACCCACAAACTACCTTAAAATAATCTTTTCCTTTGGCATAGTGAAATTAATTAAAGAAGAATTAAAATCTTATTAGGTTGATAAATCAACAAGCATTTAGTACCTATTATGTGCCAGTCACTGTGCTAGGCAATGGAGATACAGGTAAAAATGAAACCCTTCTAGACCTCAAGGACTTTCTGTTCTGTAGGTAAAATGACATGTATATTTTAAAAGTATTGTGACAGAGAAGATTTAAATTTTATATTGATTGCAATAGGAATGACTTTTGTATTAAGAAGTTGTTATATTGTAAAAATTTTGTTGGCACAGTATACAAAATAAATAAAAGGTAATGGTTTGAGAGAAGAGGGGAGGGAATTTAGAAAAGCCCTCTCATAGAAGGTGGCACTTGAAATGCTTTTCAATAAAATTACAGATTCTATGAGGTGAGGGCAAAAGCACATAGATAGGAGACAGAATCCAAAAGTGAGATGAGTATTATGTGTGAGCAAGAGTGAGATGGCAAGTTTGGCTAGATCCTATAAGTTGTAAAGTCATGTGATGTACAATAAGACTAAAAAAGGTATACTGGGGCCAAGAGGCAAAGAAATTGACCTTAGTGATTTCAGAGTCATGGGAGTTTATTGAATAACAGAGTAACAGGAATCTACATATGCTAGGGACTTAAGGCAAGGAATCCAATTAGGAAGTTACTGCATTGTCCACAAGACAAAAGATGAGGGTCTGAATAGTGACACTAAGTGAAGATCTCTAGAGAGTTGCTCCCTAGTTTGGTCAATGACTACTGTCAATTTCTGAATGAGCAAATGAGTAAAACTTTCAAATATAAATAAGACGTCCAAAATAATCTCATGCAGAGTTCCATACGCATGTACTTATATTAGCAAACAAAAATGAAAAATATTTCCCCATATCACACTTATTATACAAATATACTAACTGCAATGCTAAAATCTGAACTATCTATTCCATAAAAGACTCCTGTTTCTAAAGCCTTAGTGCCCTATCTTCCATCCTCATACATTACTCTCTTTCCTTCCGGTTCAGCAAAACTGGTCTTCTCTGTGGTTTTCATGCACCTTTTGTCTCAGTGCTCTTTTATATGGCCATATTCACTTCTACCTCAGGGAACCATCTGCATCCTTTAACAATAAGCTCAAGAACCCAGAGAAAGCCATTCCTGATTACCAATCACCAATCCCACTTCTAGTGCCCCCCCCCTTCCTCAACTCTCTTGTATTGAATGAATTCATATTTATTTTATATCTATCTTCCCTGAATTCAATATATATATATATATATATACATATATATATCATATATCATATATGTACATCTTGTCTTGACAGAAACAAATTATAAGCATCTCAAGGATAGGTGGTTGTTTCATTTCCATCTCTTTACCTCCAGTGCTGAAAACAGCCAGAGCTTAATCATTATTGTTGATTTCTTTGGTCAGGTTTTCCCGGCTCAGGGGGTAGAGAATGGAAGATCATAGTTTTAGGATTAAAGGTCCTACCTCTTTTTGAATACGAAAGGGTAGTGATTTTCATTCCAGGAATTTGTTTTAATTGACTATGTCTGTTACAAGTACTTTGTTTTGGAGGGTGTGAGGGAAAAAATAAAATTTTAATTGAAAAAATAAAGTTTAATTTAAAATATTAAAGGTCTTAAGTAAGGAATTTTTATTGGTAAAGGAGAACTAGTAAAATAAAAAATTTTAGACAAATAGAGAAAACTAGTTCTCTCATTTCTCCATCCATAATCAATCCACACAACAACAAAAAAACAGTGCTACAATGATAAACTTTAAAATGTTAAGAATATCCAAATGCCAAGAAGATAAAAAATCCATACCATATCCAGTATTCAAAAGATTCACAATTTGTTCCAAATCTATCTTCCCCATTTTAACTATCCCTTCCTTCTATACATACCCTACAGGCCAATCAAACTAACTATTCCATCAACATATCTAGTGCTTTCCTATACACATTATTCAATACTTTGAAGTTTTATAGAAGATATTCATTATTGATACGTAGAATAATATGCTATTATTCCTTATTTTAAAAATACAGAAACAAAGACTTATAGGGATTAATGCCCTTGATCAGGAATCAAAAATAGTGGATGGGGATTTGAACCTAGGTCTTTCCTACCTCACAGCACTATACCATTCACAGTCACAAATATCCCCAGTTCTTCCTTGAAAATATTTTTTCATGCAAAGCTTCCTTCTGATTTCCACTGCTACCCTCTTAAAAGAAGATCAATTAATCAATCATTTATTTTTGTGTACTGTGTGCCAGATATTATGCTAAGCACTAACAATACAAAAAGGGGCAAAAGACAGTCCCTTCCATCAAAGTATTTACAATCTAATGAAAGATATAACATGCAAATAAATATATATAAAACAAGCTATATAAAGGATAAATAGGAAATTAACAGAGGAAATGCACTACAATTAAGAGAGGTTGGAAAAAACTTTCAGTAAAAGGATTTTTAATTGAGCCTTGAAAAAAAGACAAGGGAAGTCTTAAGTTGGAGCAGGGGAGGAAAAGAGTTAAAGACATGGAGTACATCTGAATGCCAGAGCTGAGAGATGAATTGTCTTGTTGAAGGAACAGCTAACAAGTCAGTGTTACTGGATGGAACAGTACATGTTGAGGAGTAAGGTATAAGACTAGAAAGGTAGGAGAAAGCAATATTTTATGAAGGTCTCTGAATGTCAAATAGAGCATTTTGTATTTGATTCTAGAGGTCATAGGGAGGCACTAAAGTTTACTGAATAGGAGGGTGACCTGGTCAGACCCTGCTTTAGGAAAATCACAGTAGTGGATTAATAGAGAATGGACAGAAGATTCAATCCACCAGCAGATTATTAGAAATAGTCCATGAGTTGAGTTGATTAGGGCCTCTAACAGTGGCAACAGTGTCAAAGTAAAGAAGGGAGTACTTTGGAGAAATGTTACAAAAATGAAATCAATAGCAAGAGATTAGATGTAGGGGATGAGAGATAATTAAGAGTCCACAATGAAACCAAGCAAGATATAGAAAGAATCACAAAATGTAAAATAAATAATTTTGACTACATCAAACTAAAAAGCTTTTGTACAAACAAAACCAATATAACTAAAATCAGAAGGGAAACAACAAATTGGGAAAAAATCTTCATAGAAACCTCTGACAAAGGTTTAATTACTCATATTTATAATGAGCTAAATCAATTGTACAAAAAATCAAGCCATTCTCCAATTGATAAATGGGCAAGGGACATGGATAGGCAGTTCTCAGATAAAGAAATCAAAACTATTAACAAGCACATGAAGAAGTGCTCTACATCTCTTATAATCAGAGAGATGCAAATCAAAACAACTCTGAGGTATCACCTCACACCTAGCAGATTGGCTAACATTACAGCAAAGGAAAGTAATGAATGCTGGAGGGGATGTGGCAAAGTAGGGACATTAATTCATTGCTGGTGGAGTTTTGAATTGATCCAACCATTCTGGAGGGCAATTTGGAACTATGCCCAAAGGGCGACAAAAGAATATCTACCCTTTGACCCAGCCATAGCACTGCTGGGTCTGTACCCCAAAGAGATAATGGACAAAAAGACTTGTACAAAAATATTCATAGCTGCGCTCTTTGTGGTGGCCCAAAACTGGAAAACGAGGGGATGCCCATCAATTGGGGAATGGCTGAACAAACTGTGGTATATGTTGGTGATGGAGTACTATTGTGCTAAAAGGAATAATAAAGTGGAGAAGTTCCATGGAGACTGGAACAACCTCCAGGAAGTGATGCAGAGCGAGAGGAACAGAACCAGGAGAACATTGTACACAAAGACTAATACACTGTGGTATAATCGAACGTAATGTACTTCTCCATTAGTGGCGGTGTAATGTCCCTGAACAACTTGCAGGGATCCAGGAGAAAAAAACACCATTCATAAGCAAAGGATAAACTATGGGAGTGGAAACACCGAGAAAAAGCAACTGCCTGAATACAGAGGTTGAGGGGACAAGACAGAGGATAGACTCTAAATGAACACTCTAATGCAAATACTATCAACAAAGCAATGGGTTCAAATCAAGAAAACATCTAATGCCCAGTGGACCTACGCGTCGGCTATGGGGGGTGGGGGGGAGGAAAAGAAAATGATCTATGTCTTTAACGAATAATGCTTGGAAATTATCAAATAAAATATATTAATAAAAAAAAAAAGAGTCCACAATGACTCTTAGGCTGTGTGAGTCTGAGGAACTTGGTGTATCAAGACTTTTATATGAATCCTAGTTCTACCATTCAGAAATGATTTGTCTCTGGTCAAGTAACAACTCTTTGGAATTGCCTCCTCATCTTTAAAGGATTGGACTAGATAACAAAACCTCCTTTAGATTAGATTCTATTTTCCTTCTGCCCAAAATGCCTTTTCCAGAAATCCTACCCATCACTCTTCTAATTTCTGCCCAAATTAAACTGCCTTAATAAAGCCTACATTTCAAAAATTATCTGCCTTAATAGCCAGTGCTCAGTGACAATCTAATCATTTATTTAATTTGACCTGAAAAATCTTGTAGGGTAGACAGTTACTGGAGGTTATTATTATCCCTGTTTTAAAAATAACAATAAATGATAAGAATAATTAAATAATAAGAATAATTAAAGTCATATCACTTGGGGAAAATAGGAAAAGCTACCAGACCTGTTCAAGACCACAGAGTTAACAACAGAAAACTGATATGAACTCAAACCTCCTAACACTCATATCAGTATTCTATTCAATAGAAGAAACATCTGAAATCTTGGCATAAGCATCTATTTTAAGCACCTACAGGAAGGACAGCAACAACAACTGTTTCTAGGGTTAGCAGTCTTCAGAAGGGCAATATACTAAGGTCCCAAATTAAAGGGGATCAATTTCTCCCTACACCTTCTCATTCTTTATGACTTTGATTTTTGAAATACTGGTTCCCAAAGAGAATGAGACAGGTTGTCACACTAAGTAAGTGAGGTAGCTGGTCATGAGATCTATAAACAAGTACTACAGAACACTGAGTACCATGCTGCCCAAATTAAAAAAAAAAAAGGTTGGAAGAATTTTGCAGACTTGAATAGAGTATACACAATGTTTGGGTTTTTTTTTTCTACCACAGTTAAGAGCTATATATGCACAAAGTACAAGTTGCTCTCTCCTCTCTCCTGGAAAAGGAAGTAAAGGGACCCAAGCAATACTTTTTCACTCCTCTTTCTGGTTAATAGAGCGAAAACAGTGTTCTTTAAAAGGTGGGGGTGGGGTGAGGTGGGAAGATAGGATATGTGGTTTCAATGTTATTTTTTTAAGGCACTGAAGAAGGAAAATGAAATTAGATATGTATCAAAAGATTGAAAGAATGTGATACTTGAAAGTACAACATAAGGAACTAAGGAATAGATAGGGTTTTTCCATGAAGAGATACAATGTACCAACAAGACTTTTTATGAATCAGTGGAAGAAAACAAAAAAAGAGTGGTGGTTGGTGATTCTCTAAGATGTAAAGAAGCACTTAGTTGTGGGTCCGAAATGAACAATATAGAAGTCTGCAAATCTTCCTGGCACATGTATCCAGAATACAATAGAGAACCTCCCAAAACTTTTCAAACTACTATTCCTTTCTGCAGATTCACATGAGAGCTAGTGATATTACCAGGATTTATTGCTACGAATTACAAAGTTCTAAAGGGAAAAAACTCCTATAGAAAGGGAATCATTGCTTTCCTTACCTCCTTGCATTCTATCTTCTATTTCCTCATATCAAATGAAACGGTTTTCTCCTAGGCTTCTCCAACGATCTCTTAACCGATAACTCCAATGATCTTTTCTTAATCTTTATATTACTTGAACTCTCTGAGACTACTAGACACCATCTCCCCCTGGATACTCTTTCCTTATACTTTCTTGATCTCTCATTCCCTCCTGCTCTTCTTCTCCCTTCTTTTCTCATCTCTACCTCTTTTTCCTTCCTCCCACCTGACTATTCCTCAGTATCACTGGCTAGATCACCATTCATGTTCAGCACCCCCCAAATTATGGATGTCCTCCCAAAAACCCAATTTTCTGTCATGGACCCTCTTAACTTTTCCATATAGTGTTGTTGCTCTTTGTCTTTTCACCATCTCTCATGAGTTCAATTATCGCTAGTACAGAGAAAATGCCCATGTCTAGAACAAACTCAACAAATAATGAACACATTTTGATATCAAGCAAGACTATTAAAGAGTTGATTAGTAAAACCCCTAAAAAGAAATTAGTGTCCATAAAAATCTTAAGCATTGATATAAAAGAGTAATTAATTTCTACAAGAAATAACAGAAAGGGAGACCCCATTAAAAATAGTTTCAAAATGTATAAAATATCTAAGAGTAAATCTACCAAAACTAACTGAGAACTATGGAAGGGCAATGGTAGATGGCAGATGAGAAAATAGATGGAAGATAATCTGAAAGGAGAAGGAATTAGCAGTTGGGAGTAACAAGAAAGGCCACCTATAGGGCTATCAGCTGAGTCTTAATAGAAACCAGTCAGAAGAGATGAACAGATCCATCCAGACAGGCTGTACAAAAGGAGACAAGAGTTAAAATATCCTGTGCAAGGAACCTTACATTGGCCAATGTTGCTAAATCATAGAGTATGTGGAAGTAAGAACGGTGAAGAAATATTGGAAAGGAGAGATGCAGCTATGTTACAAAGAGTTTTAAATACCAAACAGAGGTTTTTATATTTGTGAAGAATATTGACAATAGGGAGCCATTGGAGCTCACTGGGGTACATGTGATATGGTCAGAGCTACACTACAGAAAAGTCACCAGGATACTGGAGTCTTGACTATGGATGGGATTAAGGAGAAATGTGACGCAGAGAAACCAGTTAGAAGGCTTTGGCAATAGTTCAGGAGAGAGAGGAGGAAGGCCTGAACTAAAGTGATTAGATGATGTGAAGATTAAAAACTCTCCCCTGCCCATTTTTAGATTTAATCAAATAGTGGTAGTCTCTCCTTGACCTAGAATGACGATTGTCTTTGTGCATTATCATCTACTGATGTACCCTCATGTGGCTTTGAAATCCAAAGGCTGAGGCGCAGAGGTTGTGGCACATGGGGCCTGGGACGCCAGTTGTTATGGGAGGTGCGGCTGTGGCCTGGTGTCGGCGTTCACGCGCAGCGGCAAGACGTCGACGTCGCTCATCTTCAAAAGTGGTGGCGGCATGGTGAATGTGGGTTCGCCAGCTGTTTCTGTCAGAGGCAGCGAGTTCTAGTTGCTTTGGTGTCATGCCAGCCCACTTCAAGTTGGACTTTAGCTGATCCTTGAATCTTTTCTTTGGTCGGCCTTGTTTCCTGAGTCCAGCTGACAGTTCACCATAGAATACCTGTCTTGGTATTCGCTGTGGGTCCATGCAGATGACGTGTCCAGACCATCGTATGGGTTTTGAGGACCAGGACTTCGATGCTGGTGGAGTTGGCTCTGTCGAGGACTTCCTGATTGGTGATTCGGTCCTGCCATCGGATCCTCATGACTGACCAGAGGGAGCGTTGGTGGAATTGCTCCAGCTGTTTCATGTGTTTCCGGTACAGTGTCCATGTCTCACCACCATACAGGAGCGAGCTGAGGACCACTGCGTTGTACACTTTGAGCTTCGTCGCAGTGCTTACACTGCTGTGTTGGAAGACTTTGCAGCGCCAGCCACTCGAGTGCCTGGCTGGCCTTTTGGATCCTGGCATTAATCTTGTGGTCTAGGGACCCGTTATTCGCGATGGTGCTGCCCAGGTACTTGAAAGTGTTGACATTAGAAAGCTGCGTGCTGTCTATTGTAATGCACGGCTGGTTTGTTGGCCTCCCTGGTGCAGGATGGAACAGCACCTCTGTTTTGCTGAGGCTGACAGTCAGGCCAAACAGTTTTTTTGTGGTGGAGAACCTGTCCACAATGGTTTGAAGATGATTTTCTTGGTGGGCCATGAGAGCCCAGTCATCTGCAAAGAGAGCTTCCAGGATGAGTCTCTCTGTTGTCTTTGTTTTTGCAGTCAGGCGGCGAAGGTCGAATAGTGAGCCATCCAGTCGGTATTTGATGTAGACGCCCAGGTCTAGATCCATCACAGCATGTCGTAATACTTGGGTGAAAAATAGGTTGAATAGTACCGGAGCGAGGACACAGCCTTGTTTCACGCCATTGGAGATGTTGAAGCGATCAGAAGTCTCTCCACCAGATAGGACTTCCCCTGTCATGTCGACATGTCATCAGTTTGACGAATTTTGCTGGGCAACCGAGCATGCTGAGGATTATCCACAATGCATCCCTGTTCACTGTGTCGAACGCCTTTGTCACATCTATGAAGACAATGTAGAGACTCAGGTTCTGCTCAAGGCATTTTTTCCTGTATTTACCTCACCGTGAAGACCATGTCGATGGTGCTGCAATCTGGTCAGAAGCCACATTGTGATTCAGGCAGGTTCTGCTCTGTAACAGATGACAGGAGTCTGTTGAGTATAACACGGGCGAGGATCTTTCCAGCAGTGGAGAGTAGTGAGATGCCTCTGTAGTTGTCACAGGCTGCTCGTGCACCTTTGTTCTTTTATAGGGCTACGATGGAGGCATCTCTGAGTTCTGGGGGCATGTCTTCCTCTTCCCATATGCTGGTCAGCACTATGTGGAATGCCTGGAGCACCTTTCCATTTAAGGCCTTGTACACCTCGGTTGGGATCCCATCTTTACCGGGTGCCTTGCCTGCATTAATTTGTTTAATGGCTTTTTTGACTTCCTCTATTGAAGGAGGGACGTCAGGTTGTTCAATGGAGCGGTTTGGGGGGATCTGGTCAAGTGCGCTTTGGTCGACTGAAGAGGGTCGGGTGAGAAGCTGACTGAAGTGTTCTTTCCACCTGTTGCTGATGCCTTTTTTATCTTTTATGAGAGTGTCACTATCAGAGGATAGCAAGGGAGTGGTGGTGGGTTTTAATGGCCCATAGACAGTCTTGAGGGCACTGAAAAATTGTTTGTAGTTTTTTGTATCAGCAAAACGCTGGATTTCTCCTGCCTTTTTTTCCCCACTATTGGTCTTGCATCTTCCTGATCTCACACTGCACCGTGGCTTGGAGAGACTCGAATCTGTCCTTTTTAGGAGGAGAGTTTGGGTTATTTTGCCACTCCATAAAGGCTTTGTTCTTTTTGCTCAATAGGTCTTCAATAGCAGTGTTGTTCTCGTCGAACCAGTCCTGGTGGTTGCGTTGTTTGGGGCCTAGGACTGCCCTTGATGTTTCCTTCACTGCGTCTCTGAACTGGTTCCTTTTCTCGGTTGACCTTCCAGTGAGTGGTCCCTTGGCAGACAGCTTGTGGTCCAGGCAGGACTGGAATATTTGCAAATAAGATGGATCTCTAAGACAACTCATGTTGTAAAATGCGCGAACTGTCTGGGCACGTTTTGGATGGCGAGGCGCAATGCGCATCTGAAGAGTCGCTCTAACCAATCGGTGGTCTGTCCAGCATTCAGCTCCTCTCATGGCTCTGGTGATCTGTACATCCTGGATGTCTCGCCAGCGTACAATGGTATAGTCAATGAGATGCCACTGTTTTGATCGTGGGTGCATCCACGTTGTTTTATATTTGTTCACCATTCTGAACACAGTGTTTGTGATGGTGAGTTCAAACTCTGAGCATTTGCTGAGTAGCAGTAGGCCGTTGTTGTTCATTTTGCCCACGCCATGTTTGCCGAGCACTCCTTTCCATCTTTCATGGTCCTGGCCAACGCGGGCGCTGAAGTCTCCCAGTAGTATCAGCTTGTCATCTGTGGACACTGAGTGCACAACAGCACTCAGGTCAGAGTAGAACTGCTCGATGGTCTCCTCTGTGCTGGTCAGTGTTGGGGCATACGCGCTGATGATTGTGGCATACCGGTCTTTGCTGAGAGGCAAGCGGATCTTCATGAGCCTCTCACTGATGCCCACAGGCAAGTCTGGCAGCTGTTTGAGCAAACTGGTCTTGATGGCCAGGCCAACACCGTGGATTCTGTCTTCATTTGAGGCTCTACCTTTCCAGAAGAATGTGTATCCAGTGGTGGGTTCGCTGAGTGATCCCTCTTCTGGTAAGCATGTTTCACTTAATGCTGCGATGCCGATGTTATATCGCGCCAGTTCTTTACCGATTAGAGCTGTTCTCTCAGGTCTTGGGGTATTCTCTCTATCAAGTAATGTTCTGATGTTCCAGGCTCCTAGTAGGAGTTTCTTTGTATTTTGTTTCTTTTGATTTCGATCGCTTAAAGGGATGACCTGCCAGCCATGGTGTGCTGACTGGGTGTTTGTAGGGCAGGCAATGTTTGGGACACCTTTTCTAGTCCTCTCCCTTGATTAGGGTGAGCAGTGCTGTCCTAGAGAGGGCTGCTCAGTCACCCAGGATGCTGCCGAACATCCCTGCTGCCCTACAGGGCCGAGCGACCACTGGTCTGTGGGTCGCCTACGTGCAGGATTGTGACTACAACTGCCAGTGATCACCTCCACCTGTTGCGTTGCCACTCCCCCATCACCACAGGTCTTGAAGAGGGTGGACAGGGTTAGGATAGATGAGTGTGCACAAAGATACTTGTGCGTGAAGGAGATTTAAGTGGAAAAGTCGATGCAAAGAGACAGTCCCACTCTTTCGGCATTGGAAGCCTGAGTCCAGTGGTACGAAAAGTCGTTACACCTGGAGACTTCCTCAGCTGCATTGGATGGCTATGTTGTCTTTTGTGCTCCAACACACCCTAAGCACTCCACAATGCTTTGCTGCGTCGCCATCTCAGCCGTTGAACCTTCTTAATGGTTTCTTCCGCCTGTTCCGCGGAAGCCATCTTCACATGCTGGGTGAGCAAAGCCCTGGTTCACCAGGAGTCGATCACCCGATGGCTACCCTCACAAGGTTTAGCCGGCCTGTCAAAGCCGTTGCCCGGCGTATGGCCGCTGCCGCATAAAGCATATACACCCCACTCAAACTTGAGTGGAGGAGGTCTGTGACCCATGCGTATGATAAGTAGGTGACAAATCAGAATCAACTGACTGCCCTCTGGGCAGTCCTAAGCAAAGCTTTAGCTGTAATTGGTACACATCAAATGGAAGAAAGTCTCAGAAAGTGATGAAAAGGAATGATCTTTAAAAATGCCAAGAACTTCCTGTGAGCTCTCTCTTCGGTCTTTCGTCTTTGACTTGACTTTGGAGGAGCTTGGGCTTGAGATCTCAGAAAGCTTCCCTTTTAGAACTACCATGTGGGGTGAATGAAAAGAGCTGACTCCTTTCCTGGATTTTCTGAAGGAACTAGCCTCAGGAGAGACCTACTCTCTTGGAGAGAGGCTCCCTGCATCCCCAGGTCCTTGGACCAAGGACCCTCTGGCTAAGGACTAACTAGCCCTGCCTGGATTAAGCCAGGGCCAGAGCTAAATACTTAGTGTGTAGCCTAGATATCTTACCCTACCCTCTCTCTGATTTTTCTTACTTTCACTTTCTCTATTTTATAAATAAATTGTTAAAATAAATCTCTTGGAATTAATTAAATTCCTGGCAACCCTATTCTTAAATAATCCAGTCCAACCTTTTATAAAAACCATACACATTGACAATAATAGAGGAATTTGGACATGGAGAGAGTTTGGGAGGTAAGATAATGAATTCTGTTAAGAAAACTTAATGTGAGGGGCAGCTGGGTGGCTCAGCGGATTGAAAGCCAGGCCTAGAGACGGGCAGTCCATCTGGCCTCAGACACTTTCTAGCTGGGTGACCCTGGGCAAGTCACTTAACCCTCATTGCCTAGCCCTTGATGCTTTTCTACCTTGGAACCAATACACAGTATTGATTCTAAGATGGGAAGTATGGGTTTAAAAAATAAAGAAAAGAAAAAGAAAAAGAAAACTTTATGTAGTCTGATAAAGAGAAAAGTTTCAGGCAACTAGAATGAGATGTCACCAGATGGCAGTAGGCCTCAGTTGCTAGCAAAGTATACAAAAGGGTGAAAAATAGACCCAGGTTGTCAATTGGCAAATCTAACCTTGGGAAATCACAGCAAACATCACATGATCCTCCGCAAGCACACATCCCAACTTGAGGCCAGAATGAAAAGGGTCCTAAGTGGATAATTCATGTGACTGATATCCAAGACAAAGAAGGTACTAATGACCCTTGCACTAGGTCACTCTCTGCTCCACTAGACTTATGTAACAGTTCAATTCAATAAATTTAATTAAACTTCTACTTATGTGCAAGACACTGTGAAATCTGACACTGACCAAAGAGCTGATCAAAGAACTTATAATTTAATGGTAGATCCTGGGAAAAAAGATACAGTACAACACAAAATGAGATTTTATAGTTAGTTTCATTTTGTGTTGTATTTAGAGAAATAGTTTTCAGATGGAGGAATCATGTCAGGTTTCACAGGAAGAAGTACCAATCTGGCTATAATCTTGACATGAGGAATTTCAATAGATAAATTTGGGGCTAAGGTCAAAGAAATACATTCAAGCCCTGACAGACGGTAAAAGCAGGACAAGAACATTTAATGGTGAATAGTTCAGTTTGGCCATACTATGGAGAACATAAAGGAGATAAGAGATATCCCTGGAAAAGTCATTAGAAACTACATTTTGAAAGGTCTTGAAAGCAAGGATTTAAGAATTAACCTTAACCCACTGGCAATGAGAAGTCAAAGAAAGTTATTTTTTTTTAAACATAGGAGTCATCTGATTACAATAGTACTTTAGTCAGTTTAAAATGGACACTAGTGTAAATGAAGTATTAGAGCAGAAACCAACAAGATTTCATGGGTTCTTAACTTTTTGTTGTGTCATGGACTTCTCTGGCAGTCAGGTGAAATCACTTGACAGAATAACATTTTTAAATGTACAAAATACAACATGTAGGAATACAAAGGAAACCAAAGGTTTACCATCCAAGTTCACAGACTTCCAAAAAACTATTCACAGACCCATTGAGGGTATGTGGACACCAGGTTAAGAACCCCTGGCCTAAACTAATTAAAAGATGTGAGAAATGAAACAAAAGACAGGTGTAAGATATAGGAGAAATTATATAATAATAATAATAATAAAAAGCTCTCATCTCTACAGGTGTACAACCCCTCTAAAAAGTGAAACCAGGTTGAAGGCCTAGGCCAGGAGGGCTGTGATGAATCATATGAATTCAATGAATTATAAAAGAATTATGTTATATAAATGAAAATAAAGTCATTTTACTAAGTTACATGTGGAATTTATTAGGATTTAAAATAGAAAAATCAGTTTCCCGAATGTATTCATTGTAAGTAACTAGCTCTTAGAAAATGATGTTCCTTTGTTCCCAGTGCCAGAAAAGAGCAACCACCACAACCACAGTCACCATCCTCCTTTGAAAACAGCCCATCTTTATAAAGGTAATACTATATTATCATTACAGGCACTTCTAAATTTCTGACCCAATCAAATAAGTTCAGATTAAGCATCTTTCACTAAGGAACTATTCACAAAGGAGAACTCAATCTACAAGCAAAATACAGGTGTTAGGCCATTACAGTAACGCTTGCTGTTTAAAAAATTCTTAAATATCACAAAGCCTTAGACACATTCAGTGCTATTTCTAGCTCAGGGCTATTCCTGATTTTCTTCCTCTCTCTGATTAGTCCTCTTTCTTATTTGGTGAATTCTTATGCCCATCCTGGTCCATAACAGTTGTTGTCTTCCAAAACTCTGTCTTGGGCTCTGTGCTGTTTTCTTTATTTACTATATTCCCTTGTGAGTGCCTTCATGGCAGCTTTAACAATTACATTTATACTGATGACACCTAAATCCATATAATTTTGAAATTCTCATTACTCTATTTTTTCCAAGCATCTAAGGGATGTTTACTTAAGTCATGCTGCCAATACAATAAATCCAATATGACTAAAACTGAATTCAAATAAAAAAATTATATCATCTTAGAATCCTTGGGAAAAAACAGGGAATTTCTTCTCTTCTCTTCCCCTGTCCCCTAACCAATATCAAATATGGAGTTATCTTTGGCACCTTCCCCACCTTTATTCTCTTATTACAGACAATATTGCTATTCTGAAACTGATAATCTATAAACAGATTCATAAGATCATACATTTCTGAGCTAGAAAGACCTTTGGATCATCTGCTTTCATCTTCATTTCACAGATGAAAATGACCTTGAGCAAAGTTAGATGACTTGTTAAAGAGGACAAAACAACTGGGTGGGTTCATAATCAGTGTTCATTTGAATATATCATACCATCTCTAGAAGTCTATATCTGAAGATTCAGTATTTTTGATCACTGATATATCGAATAATGAATTTAGTCACAGATTTTTCAGGTTATGACAGCAATACACTCTGTATTGAGGAGACTCCAAATTCAGTACTCTTTTCCACTATACTATGGACTTTGCTATCTCTCCTAGTAAATCATAAGCTCCTATAAGATAGAAATTGTTTCATTTTTGTATGTTTATCCCTAGTGCTTTATACATAGGAGATGGGGATATGGAATAGACATGAAAAATTCATTGGTACAGGCATTTCCTGGGTGAAGAAACTTCCTCTTTCAATACAGGCTGGTATTTTCTCTCCAATTTATAATCTTAGGGAAATTCTTAGAGCACTGAGAAGTTAATTGATTTGTCACGGGTCACTCAATCATTACCTATAATAGGCCAGACTTGAACCCAGGTCTTCCTGATTTCAAGGTCAGTCATCTATCCTTTATTCTCTGTTTCCTATTGTTACATGCCTTATAAAAAGTAGAAACTGTTTGTTGCCAGAGAGACAGAGGTGTGAGTAAGCTAAAAGGTGAACTATAGGAAGAATAAACAGATCAACTTGGAATGGACAGATATTGAGATCCCTCCCAAAATCAATTATTTTATTATGATTTCTCAGGATAAGATTTAGAAGACTTAACTCCTCAGGCTTCTTCCTGGGATATATAGCAAAAAGTTTAATGACTATCATCCTTTAAATACAGGTGGCTATATATTCTCTTGTCTTTCTACCAAAAAGGAAGTTCATCTGATAATTTTCTCTAAAACCAGGGATCTGGAGAAAGCCTCCCCAAATTTATATGCCAGGGTTTGGCTTCTCACTACTTACAGGGACTCAATATCTTGAAGTCACTATTTCTCAAATTGGAGTTCTCAACAATCCAGTTTTCCTTGTAATCTTAAACCTAAAATTGTATTCTATGAATACATTAAAAGATCTACAAAACCCTTAAGAAAGGGGGGATGAGTTCTTTAAGCCAAAGCATAATCTTGTTACAATAAGGGAATAAAATGATTTTGAAAAGACTCATTCACTGAGTAGGAATTAAAGGAGTTCTGAATGTCCCTCTTTTTGACTCCACCAAGGAATGAATTGAGAAACTGGGAAGAAGAATCAAAGAGACATAGAACATGGTCAGAAAAGCTAAAAAACTCTGACAGTATGGCATCACTGTAGTAAAGGGAACACATTCTATCTAGAAAGAGAAAATGACCAATAGTGAAAAATACAGACACAGTCTTAATACATACTCTTATTTTGTTCTTATACTTTAACCCAAAGAAATATGGAGACAACTTAAAGATGCTGGTGGCATAAGTAAATATTTAGAAATGATACAAACTTCACTAGCTGAATTGAATGCTGGCAGACCTAATTATTTTTGAATGTCAGTTGCAATGGTGCATTAATGTATTTGTGCATGATTTAACTTTAACGAATTTTAGAGGACAATGTTAACAATCTTGTGAACTCTAATTCTCTATTCAGAAAAATCCCCCATTACTCTTAGAGATACCTTTCCCTCTCCAATGAGACTACTAGCTTATATGCAAAGCCATATGTAAAATAGAACACATTTTCTTAAAGAAAACATCTTAGGGAATAAAAAATAAAATTTATCTTTCATTTGAATAAACTATCCCAACCACAGAATTACTAGAACTATTATTCCTAAAATACATTTTTCAAACTATATTTACTGAACAAAGTCTCTACATCTAAGTTACTAAAAAATTTGCCCAATAGAAATAAATTAAAGAAAATATGATTAGAAAAATGACATTAAAATAATCACAAAACATGTAAAATTACAGAAATCTTACCTTAAATCTTTTGTCTTGTAGTACTTTTTTGATGGCAACTAGTTCTCCTGAATCACAAAGTTTGGCTTGATAGACAACACCAAACGACCCATTCCCAATCACCTTAGTGTCTGTATAACTGACTTCCTGTGGCCTGTCTGGACCTTGTCCAGGAGTTGCCACCACTGTTGTCACCTTGCTGCCATCCTTATCTCCTGGAAAAGAAAGAAATTAGAAAAAAGTGTAGTATCAAAATAAATCTGAACAAAGAAAGCTTCTATACTATGGATGTATTATCACTGTTACAATTAATTTAAGAGTGCTTAGATATGGAGAAAATTCTTTGGAGAGTTATCTTAAACCCTTTTTTGTACATAAGCAGTAATTACTTGGAAATTCCACATATATAGATATGAAAATTGAAAAATAAAATAAAATCTCATTCAGGAAAAAATACTTAAGCACTGAATTATTGTTTGGGGGGCAGTGATAGAGAGCCTTGGAATGTTAATGTTTGGTTTTGTTTTTTAACATTTTAAAAGAAGATATCAGAGCACCCAGAAATAAGATCTCAAATAAGGGAAATGGACATTAAAATACAGTAAGAAGAATGTTAGAGTAACTAAAAAGAGAAATTAAGAGCACTATGGTATAAAATGAAAAAAAAAAACCACTGGATCTAGAGTCAAAGAACTTGTGTTCAAATCCATATTTACTTAAATAGTCATTTACCCTCTTTTCCTGTATCTCAATTTCCTCCTCTATAAAATTAAGGGTTAGAACTGGAATTATAGACTGGGTTCCTTCTGACTTGGTATCTCTATAAGCTCATCTATGACTGTCCTTCATATGTTACATAGCATGGAACATTAAAACATGAAATTGGAGGATATCCACTTCAAATCCTAATATTCAAAGAATCATGGAAAATTACAGAGAAAAGGAGTCTTAGCAATCTGGTCAGCCTTTTAATTTTACAAATGGGTAGGTTTAACTTATACTGAAATTATTAAACAGTAAAGTGAAAATATATCTCTTTTAAACAAACATTTTAATTTTGTTTTTTAAACTTATAATAAGCTTCATAGGGCAATTTTAAAGCAGTCTAAAATAAATGCTTAATCAAAAACATAACCATCTCACTTGATCTACCCTTATTTCTATTTGAAATATATTATTAATAAACAATGTTGTTAAGTATATCTGTGGCTATTTGATCAAAAAATTAGACCAAGATTCCTTCTTAGTGATATTATTTTTGTTATCCTAAATAGTTAGACAAGAGTGAGATGGTCCTAGCTAACCCTCCTGAAATTTATATCCCTATTTACAAAGGGGATTCAGGCAATAAAAGATGCATGCTTATCATCACTAATAGAAAAAACTGTTTCAATGCTTTTTTCCCAGGGGTCTTATAGCCATAATCAAAGAACATTTTACAGCAAAGTTTTATAGTAAATAAAAATGTTAAAAAAAATTCTTAAAACAAAAATAGGCAGTGACTTCTGCTATGTTTTATTTATAACAGATCAACAACAACAATTTTAAATACAAAGGAAATTAAATTATATAAAAATAAGAGCAACCATAAATATAGAGAGAGAGGGGGCTGGGGGGAGACAGAGACAGAGACAAAGAGACAGAGACCTGAAACTTATGCTATTCAACTTCAAATGAGCCTTCACTACAGCAAGGCAGTGCTTTTATTTGTCTCATTTCCTATCCCATTCCCTGCAGAAACTAAATTCCAAACTTTCTCTTCCCTCCTCAAGTTCCCCATATGTTCTCTTTCTGCCTCTCAGTTGAGTAACTTGGCCCTTATTTTGTTGAAAATGATAGAGGGCAGGCAAGATGAGCTCCCTCTTCTCTTAATTTTAACACTCCTTGCCATCTCCAACTTTATTCTCTTTTCCTTTAGTTTCTTTCTAAGAGACAGTCCTTCTCCCTGCCAAGACCAATCCTTCTACATGTACCCTTGAATACTTCTATCTTCTCCAACAGACTGTATCCTCAATCAAATCCTCTCTTCCAAGAATCAACTACTCTGCATCAAAGGATTCTTTCCCTATTGTTTTTAAACATGTCTAAAAAGTCCTCACTAGATTCTACTATCTCCCCAATCATCATTTATATCTTTCTCAGACCAATTTACATGAAAATGAAGTCTATACTGCCTAATATCACCACTTCTCAGAAGTTAACCAACCCCATCTTTCAACTCTCTCTATTGCTACCAATAATCATTATTGACACATCTAAAGATCTTTTTTTAGTCATCTTCCTTCTCAATCTATGTCATTTGATTGTACTGAGGACCCTTTTCTTTGGGACAATATTTTCTATCTGGGTTTTCTTAGTACCATTCTCTCCTGATTCACCTCCTACCTGTCTCACTGCTTTAGTAACTATCTCTATCCCTTGTTCGGTTATGAATACAACTTTTACGTAGTTCTGAAAGGATGTATTTTATTGTATGAACTTTAATATTAATATCACCTATCCATTTAAAATACACTGTGGTATAAAGTGTTGGTCTAAGTCTAATTTCTGCCAAACTACTTATCACATAAGTTTTATCAAATAGAGTTCTTTCTTAAGTAATTTATGCTTTCTGATTTATTGAATTCTGGATTTATAAATTCCATAATTTCTGATATTCCCTTGCCAGGCCTGTTTCACTGCTCTACCACTCCAATTTTTAACCAATACCAGATGTTTTTGATGATTGCTGCCTTATAATATGATCTATCATCTGGAGATGCTATTTCCACTTTATCCCTACCGTATCACATTATTTCCCTAGATATTCCAGATCTTTTATATTTCCAAATGATTTTTATTATTTATTGAGTTCTGAAAATTGATATCTGATTGATATAGCATTAAAAAAATAAATTAGCTTTGGCATTATCATTTTTATTAGAGTGGTACATCCTAGCCATGAGCTACTTAAGTTGTTTTTTATTTCTTTAAAGGAGTACTTAAAAAACAAAACACAACAAAACACCTTATCTTTTGTCTTAGAATCAATACCATATATTGGTTCTAATGCAGAAGAGAGGTAAGAGCTAAGCAGTGGAGGTTAAATGACTTACCCAAGGTCACACAGCTAGGCAGTATCTAAGGCCAGTACTCTTGTAACTAAATTTATACATGTATTCTGAATGATTTCTTAGGAACCCCTGAGCTTTTACACATTTTGTAGTTATTGGAAATTGGATCGCACTTTTTATTATTGCCTCTTGGTTTTGTTATTATTATATAGAAATGCAGTTAAGTTTTAAGTATTGATTTTGTAGCCTGCAACTTTGATGATGCTATTAATGGTGTTGATTGGTATATTTTCTTTGATTCTCTAGGATTTTCAAATAAATCATATCAGCAAGTGGAATAGTTTTATCTTTTCTTTACACCTTTAAATTTCTTTCTCTTATCTCATTGCTATAATTATAGCAGTCCTAAATATTTGCCAAACCACAATGAAAAGAATGGGCATTCTTGACTTACTCTTATATTTAATGGAAAAGATTCTATGTATTCTCATTGCAAATGATGCTTGCTTTTGATTTTAGATATTTTTTGATACTTAAAAATTGTCTCTCTATGGCCATACTTCATTGGAGTTTTGGAATTTATTGCATTTTGCGTAAATGTTTATAGTACTTCATCAACAGCTTTTTCTGTATCTATTTAGGTAAACATATATAGTTTCGGATGTTTTTAATTCTTGATATTAATTATGTTGATTGATTTCCTAATGTTGACACATCCTTGCATCTTTTAGTAAAAATCCAACTTGGTCATTATGAATTCTTCCTTGGATAAAATACTTTGAAACAGATTACATGATTTATTTAAATTTTTTAATATTCATTATACTGGTCTGCAGTTTTACTTCTGTACTTTATCCTCTGCAGCTTTAGGAATTAGAACTCTGTCTTATAAAAGGAATTTTATAGATGCTCATTCTCTCTCTCTCTCTCTCTCTCCCCACCCCCACCCCCTTACCTTCTGTCTTGGGCAAAAGAGTGGTTAGGGCTAGGCAATGGGGGTTAAGTGACTTGCCCAGGGTCACACAGCCAGGAAGTGTCTAAGGCCAGATTTTAACATAGGACCTCCCATCTCCAGGTCTGGCTTTCAAACCACTGAGTCACCCAGCTGCCCCCTATAGATGCTTTCTCAATTTTTAAGAATAATTTATATAGAAATAATACTAATTTTTGTAAGTTTGATGGAATTTCTTTGTGAAAATCCATCAGGATCAGGAATTTCTTTTTCTCTTTCCTTTCATCTGTAAAATCAACTTGGAGAAGGAAATAGCAAACTACTCTAGTATCCTGGTCAATAAAACCCCAAAATGAAGCCAAAAAGAGTCAGATATAACTAAACAATTAAAAAACAACAAAAATTTCATATTCTGGTATTTAGGTATTTTACATTTTTAAGGTTTTCAAGTTTTTAAATTTTTGGTTTTGTTGACATATAACTGTGCATAGTAGATTCTATACATCCTTTTTATTTCCTATTGTTTTATTATGATTTTACCTTGGTCATTTGCTATTTTTGTTAATTTGATTTCTGTCCCTTCTTTATAATAAGATTGGCTAAAATAAATCTTGTAGATATTTTTGCAATTTTTAGGAATAATTTATATACAAATAGTACTAGCTTATTTTAGTTTATCAATTTTACTATTCTTTTTTGAAGAAATAGCTTTTAGTTTTTTATATTATGAATTTTTGTCTTAAAATTTTATCTATTTCTCCTATACTTTCATTTCATCTTATTTTAGATTAACATTCTAATTTCTCTAAAAATGCATAAGCAGTTCATTAACCCCCCTTTTTATATTTTGCTAATATGTTTGTAAAGATATTTTCCCCCCTCAGGCCAGTTTTAGTTGTAACTGAATGTTGGTACGTTATTTCCTCATAATAATTTTCTTTATCACATTTTCACTGTTTCTATATTCTTTGACCCACTTATTGGGTCACAATTTTTGTTAGGGTTTCATTCTATTTAGGTCTGTACCTTTTGTTTTTGCTACCTGAACTCAGTACTATTTTTATTGCAGTATAGTAACAAAGGATGTATTTATTATTAGTATCACTTTAAACTCTGATTACAATATTTCTGTGCCATAATAAATGCTCCGTTTTAATATAAATAGTGCTAAGAAAAATTTCCCCTGAAATTGGGTTTTTTTTTTCCTTTTCCAAATTAGGATTTTCCCTTCCTCATCCTCTAGAAACACAGTATTTTTGTCTCTTTGGTTATTTTAGTTAAACTACCCTTAAACTCATCTTCCATTTGTTATCCCTTTCCATGGTTCTGGAGTTTTGCTTGACATTAATTTTTTCCTTTCTTCCTTCTTTCTTGTTATTTAATTCTTCCCCTCTCCCCCTCCCTTTCAGTTTCAGCAAATAAAATCCCTTTTCCAATCTTCTTTGCTTGCTAATTTAAATTCATTTCCTTTACCTAAAAAGGATCTTTAGATTTCAGAAATCAACAGGATTTTTTAGGTGGCCACTTCAATAAGAAAAGGGAAAAATAGCAATGGAGAATAAAATACCAAAGATGATTCAATATGGTTGGCTGTGGCCAAGAGACAATTTAGGCTTGTATGCCAAGCAAAACAGCTCTTCTGGCAGGTCACACTCTAATGGGGTTTGTGGAATGACTCTCCATGTTATCTTTTTTCAAAGGTAAGGAGATCACCATACTTCTGATAATCTAATATGGAAAGGTCATTCATTTATGGAGAAAGAGGGAGTAAAATAGAATAAATCAACATACTTTTCTAGCTGTCAACTCTAAGAGGAGAAAAGTCTGTTTTTGAAGATACCCTAACCACTTTGGATTTGGATCTTCTCCAAAGTAGAAGCATAAGAAAATTTTAAATAAAAAATCAACTCCTCTTGTGACACTCTAAACATCAATCATTTGCAATCAGTTGAAATGTTTTGTACTCTGGCTATAAAAATTAGAATTTTTAATCATTCTTTTCAAGTTATTGAACTTCATTCAAAATTTAAAATCATAACTATGCTTCCTACCGAAGAAAACCTGTACCAGTAAGTCTGATATTAGCTTTCTTGGAACACATAGTACATCAAGTCTCACTGTTATTACATGATCCCCACAAATGGCATCAGAATAGATCTGCAATTTCACTATACTTTCCTTCTGTATTATTTAAATCCAAAAGAAAATAAAGCACTTGTTAACTAAGTTCCAAACTCCCTTTTGCTAATGATATATTTTGGTTCCTGTAGTCCCTACTTTCGCTAAAATTCTCAAAGAACTCACAATCAACAAGTTTAAACTCTGTAATATCAAAACTTAAAACTACATTCCTCTGAGGTTTTTTTTTTTTAAGCAAGCAAATCATGGTTTCTAGTAAGCAAATCTTTGGCAATTGTGATAAATTAAAAGAAATCTCAGACTAATTAAAGCAGTCAGAAATGAAGCATTTCACTAAAAGTGGAATTGTGAATTAGTCCAACTATTCTAGAAAACAATTTAGAAATACACTAGAAAAGGGATTTTGACCCAAAAATACCAATACTAGATGAATATACACACACAGAATGGAAAAGGAAAAGATCTTGTATATACAAAAATTCTTTTAACAGCCCTTTTTGTGGTAGTAAAAAACTGGCATAAAGTGCCCTTTAATGAATGAATGAAGAAAATGGAGGAAGAAAAGAAAAAAGTATGTATATGTTCAGAAGTAATGGGAACATTCAAATGGGCTTATGGTTATCCTTTTCAGACCACAAGAGAACAATTTATACAATGATCATAAAAATGTGAAGAAAAACTTTTAAAGATATTGGAGGCAGTTAGGTAGCATAGAGAATACAGTACTAGACTTAAGAGCCTAGAAGAGCTGAGTTTTAATTCTGCTTCAGACATTTACCTAGCTGAGTGACCTTGGAGCCACTTAACCTCTGCAGACTCAGTTTACTCATCAGCAAAACAGAGATACAGTATTAATCTCACAAGGTTGCCATGAGGATCAAATGACAATATGTGAAGTGCTTGTAAACAAATTAAAATTAAATTAAAAACACTGGAACTCTAATCCATACAATGACCAATCTTGACTACAGAAGACAGTGCTTCTTTTTGGGAGTAATGGTTGACTAAGTACATTATATGTGGTTGATTCCATGATTTGTTTGCTTAAATACATGCACTATGTTAGTAGAGAAATTCTCAAGAAATGGATGGAGATGAGGGAGACTAGACTGTGTAAGGAGAGGGTGTTAAGAGGATTCATAGGATGGTGAATCCAATCAATTCATATTGCTGTTCCCCATACAGTGTACTCCATAATTGACTTGAAACATTTTCATTGGCTGTCTCCCCTGTATGAAACTCTTCCCTCTTCATTTCCACCTCCTACTTTCCTACTTTCCAGAGCTTCCTTCACACTCTCAACCAGCCCCTGAAAATCCTCATTAATCTTAGTGCTCCCCACCCCCAGATTACCTCCAAATGATTATGAGTATATCTTGTTTGTACATAACTGTTTGCAGGTTGCCTCCCCCAATAGACTGTGAGCTCTTTTAGAGTAGAGAACTATTTTGCTTTTATTTTTGTCTTTCTTTGGATCTCTAACATTTAGCATAGTGCCTAGAACATAACAGATGTTTGATAAATACTAGTTATTTATTTGTGAAATTTGTTTGGTAACTCAAAGGGAATTTTCATGTTGCAATAATTTTATACTCATTTATGAGGTAGCTAATCATCTTGGGGCTAATCTAGAACTTATTTAGGCTATAACCAAATAATATCAAAAGATATGTTACATGTTTAAGAAGTTAAATGACCTTAAGAGTATTTTACCTTTCAAAAAAATTTAGATCAATAGTATGACAGTACAACGCAGTAGTGATTAGTGTTTTTTCTTCTTAATGATTTAGGACTTTTCTAGATTACATACAGGAATGAGAATAAGCACCAACACTAGAATACTGATCTAATTACTTTCAGATTCTACAGTTTAAACATACCTAACGTTACAAACTGTACAAAATCACATCTCAAAATCTTAGCTAAGAGTAACACATATGCAAACTTTTCTTTTTGGCTAAAAGACTTTAAAAGCTGAGAAAGACAGTCTATTCCTAGTGCTTCTCATTTTTTAAAAAATTATATTTTTTATATTTTTTAAATTATAGTTTTTAGGTCTTAGCTAAGGAAGAGGGAATAGCATCTCATGAAAATGGTGTTTTCTTCTCAAAGGCCTTTTCCCTTTTTCTTTATCTGACTCTCATTTCCCTATGGCCATTTTTCAAGATTTTTAGAATAAGAAAAATAAAAGAAATAAGAAAAGGAAAAGGAGGAAGATAAAGATCATAAAAGATAATTTGCATATACTAAAAGTAAAATTTGAAAATCTGCTAAATTATCTTTAAAAGGTAAAAAGTTAAAGTTCAAGGACAAGATAAATAAATAAACTAATGTGTCTTAAATAACTCAATGTAGTTTCAAAAGTCATTGGAAATATCAATATCAACTCTAATGATTTGCAAAAACAGCACTATTTTTTCTTATGAGGAAAATTCAGATGTGTTGCTCAGATTTTCTTTTTCTTTAGAGTTTGTTTTGTTCCTTGGATGGAGTTTGTTTCTTTTGTTAAAATGCAGGTTAAAAGGGAAAAACAAATAATGAAAAAAAGAATGGAAAAAAATGGCCAGGAATCTGGCTAGAAGAGTAATGATACTATACATAAGTATAATTTTCAATCATTCATTCTAATAATTGAATAAATAGTGATACAATTAATTCTTTGGTTCTGAGTTAAAACAAGTATGTGTATATGTGTGTATATAAAGTTTCAAAGGTCAACTATGAATGCTATTCAATAATCCTATGATTATCAACATCAAATACCCCATAAACTATAAGACAAACA
The DNA here is from genome assembly GCF_027887165.1 of Monodelphis domestica. Classification (NCBI taxonomy): domain Eukaryota; kingdom Metazoa; phylum Chordata; class Mammalia; order Didelphimorphia; family Didelphidae; genus Monodelphis; species Monodelphis domestica. The sequence goes on from NC_077230.1 coordinate 83,857,565, forward strand.
TATGCTCATCAAATGTATGTATCTTCATTGGGGATGTATAATATAACAGAAAGATCACTGAACCTGGAGTCTTTGAAACTGGGTGTCCAAATTCCAACTGCTTTTTACTATTTATAAACTGGGGCAAGACACTCAATCATTCAGAGTCTCTAACTTTAAAATAAGATGTTAAGACCATATAGTTTCAGCATTCCCTTTCATCTCTGATGCCTTGAGTCTATCATTTGAAAAAAGAAAAAATTACATGATGGCAGAGAATGTTTCATTTTTTCCTGTGGATTCCCAGTACCTAAAATAATAATGTTTTCATAATTTTCATTCCTTATTATTCCTTATAAAAAGTAAATATTTAGATGTTCCTCATGTCCTCCTCAGTAGGGTCAGTAGTGGCTCAAAATAAGAAAATTCTGAGGAGCTGAAAAACAAATTCTAATATAGAGAAAATAAATGCACATTCCTCCTAACAGAGCATTGGTTCTGGAATCAGAAAACCTGGGCTCAAATTCTGACTCTGACAGTTAGCATATTTATATGATCTTAGGCAAGGAGTATAACTGGAAAGAATGTGGTCATTATGGTAAAACAGTAAAAACGGGAAAAACAACTTATTCTTTTCAAATACTTACCTCCCAATTTATCATGCACGTTTTTTGTGCCTCCTAATTTGTTTCTCTCCTTTCCAGTCTTTGTCTTCTCCAGTCTATCTTCCCTGCAGTTACCAAAATAATATTCCTGAGACACAGCTTTGACTATTACTCCCTTACTCAAAGATGTTCAATGGATCCCTATTGCTTCTAGGATAAAAAACAAAAGCCTTAGTCTGACATTTAAAATTCTGCAAATGTAACTCCCTTCCATTTCCCTTTCCAGATTTACTTCCTATTACTTTCTTTTTTATTATAGCCAGACTGGAATACTAGCTGATCTTATAAGTCAGTATAACATTTACAATTTCCTTGCTTTTCCCTGCATAGTTTAGAAATCTTGAGCTTTAATATTCATCATGATGCCTCATACTTATTTTGCCTTTCCTCATTCTTTCTCTATTTCCTCACACCATCTAATGTTACTGCTTTTCCTTTCTCAAATTACTTTGCATTTGCTTGAATGTGTAAATGTTATATTTATTAACTGAATGTAAACTTTTTTAGAGCAAGGCCTCTAGTTTTGTCTTTGTACCAATAGTTAAAAACTGATAAGATCACCAAGAAAGTATATATAGAAGAAGGCCTGAGACAATATTGGAGGGGGAAGGAAATGTTCCACTTACTGAGCAAGATACAGATGATGAATCAACAGGTGATAATTGTACATATTTTATGACATTAAATGGGCAAGCTACTGAATTAGTACATCAGTAGGTATATACTGGAATAGGCAATGCTGATACACCAGCAAACAAAGCTCCAACACATTTTGGAAACTGACAGTGCTTTTAATCTACAAGCTACTTTGTCATTCAAATACCAATGTTCTCATATTGAGATGATGGCAATGATAAATTAAAAGAATTAAAACTGTGCCAAAAAGGACACAAAAATGTGAATATAAAGCATATTACAGCATATTGCCAGACTTATATGCAAGGAGAGGAAGGTCAGTCATCTAGCAAGAGGGAGGGGTAGAGGCAGCGAGGTGGATAGGCAGTGGATAGAGTGTCAAGTCAAGAGTCAGAGTATCTGGGTTCAGATCTGGCTTCAGACACTCCTAGTGGCATGACTCTCAGCAAGTCACTTAACCCAACTGCCTAGTCCTTACCACTCTTCTACCTTGGAACCAATATTTCTTACTGATTCTAAGACAGAAAGTGAGGGCTTTAAATAAGAAATAAATAAAAATAATAAATTCTATTACCAAGCTATAAATGTTACACACACACACACACACACACACACACATGCATTTTACATATAAAAGGCTATATATAAGATCCCTTGCTCAACTCTTCCCTGTTTCCGAATTCTAGAGAGTGATAGAAAGCACCCTTCCAACTCATCTAAAGCACCAACATGAATAGAATTTCACATTCTGGCATAGCTTATCTGATCAAAATTTTACCAAAGACTACAATGTCCCATATAACTATCCAAGGTGAAAAAAATCTTTCCTTATCATTGAACCTGAAAATGAGGTTTAATGCAGGTCTGAAGGCTAAATACAGATTATTCTTAAGGAAAAGGTTTTTTTGTTAGAAATGATGAACCTGTTATACACTGAAGCAATATCCATAATTTTTCTGAATTAATTAAAACTGGATAGAATTAAACTGAGGCCCAACCTAATTCTCTCTCTCTCTCTCTCTCTCTCTCTCTCTCTCTTTCTCTCTCTCTCTCTCTCTCTCACACACACACACACACACACACACACACACACACACACACACAGACACACACACACTAATGAATTACTGCTTTAAACTTTAAAAGATACATATATACTTTAAAAATATGTCTTAATTTTAGAATTTTAAAGATTTTGTACTATATGTAAAACAAAATGGTTCTCATTTATATAGCTGCATGTCAGGGGCAGTAACACTCAAACAAATATGGGTAAAGCTTTGCCATTTCAGAAAGTGGGGTAATAAACTGAATTAAGCCAACTGAAATTCATGCTTAGTAATTGTATATAATAAATAGGGTACCATGGAGTAATAAGAAAAAATTCAATGTAAATTTGTTTTTGTTGTGCCGTTTCAATTGTGTCCTACTCTTTGTGACCCCATTTGAGATTTTCTTGAAAAGATACTACAATAATTTGTCATTTCTTTCTCAGACTCATTTTACAGATTAGAAAACTTAGTGCAAACAGGGTTTAAGTAACTTGCCTAGGTCACATGAGTAAATACATTTCTGAGAACAGATTTTGCCTCAAATCTTCCTGCCTCCAGGCCTACCACTCTATCCACTGTGCCATCTAGCTATCCCTTTACATAAATAGACAATTACAAATTTACCTTACTTAATCTAGATCAGACTTCTGGCAACTTTATTTTCATAAATTAGCCACAAACACAAAAGTTAGTCAAAAAGCCTATGAAGCAAATGAAAATTGTTGTCACAAAGGCCATTTTGTTGCTTAATATATTCTCAAGTACCTTTCCTTTAACCCTATGATCCTTCAATCCCAGGAAGGCCAGGCCATATATTCATAACTTGATACCTTCTCCAGGTTCTGAAATTAATTTTACCATCCTCATTTCCTGCCCCTAACTACTTGACTCTATTTTTGACAAGAATTTCTGGAAACTAGCATTGGAAAAATGAAAAGTTTTGTTTTGTTTTTTTTTAAATTAGACTAACATCATATTCTTTATACTACAATAAACTCAAAATGGATATCAGACCAGAACTCTAAAAGTCATCTCACTCACATACACAGAAGTGGCTGGAGGTGGGGAGGAGGAGGGGAGGGAGATTCTCAACCAAACAAGGGTAGGGGTGATCACAAATGCTAAAACAATTTCAGTTATAAAACAATAAAGGCACTAACAAAATGAATTATCTCTAGGACCGTGATGGCAAGCCTATGGAACCCATGCCAAAGATGGCATGCAGGAATCTCTATGGGCATGTGAGTCATTGCCTGGTGGAGTTGCTCCATTCCCCCTCTCCACCATGCCTCCCCTCCCCTCTACCCAGCAGCCCTCCCCTAAGCAGAGTGTCCAGGGACTGAGTTGAGGGGGGAAAGGTGCAAGAGGTAGCACACAGTTCTAATGAGTTTGCCATCACTGTACTAGGTATAGTAGTGGATAGAAATGCAGGGCATGGATAAAGAAGATTCATCTTCCTGAATTCAAATCTGGCCTTAGACACTTACTAACTGTATGACTCTGGCCAAGTCATTTAATTCTGTTTGCCTCAGTTTCCTCATCTATAAAATGAGCTGGAAAAGGAAATGGCAAACAATTCTAGCAACTTTGCCAAGAATACCCCACAAGGGGTCATGAAGAGTCAGATATGACTGAAAATAACTAAACAAGGTGAACCAGTAAACTGGGGAAAAAGACCAAAAGCCATTTCTCAAAAGAAAAATCATACTGCCAGTAAATTTGAAAGTCTGTTCCAAGAAGTTTCATAGCTCAATCATTCCCAGGAAACTGGCTAAGATGAAAATAGTAAATGTTGGAGAAGTTTTTTATCATTGGTGGAACTAAGCTAAATATACTGAAAAATAATTTGGAACCTTACTATTGAAATTATTAGAATGTCCACAATTTTTTGACCAAGAGATCCCATTGTTAGACATAAAACCCAAAGAGGTCAACAACAAAAATGTAAGTACTGATTACTTAAAAGGAAGGCACCCAGCTCACAAACCTGCTAAGGCTAAGCCCTAAAGTTTTTATTCCATCAAAAACAACAACAAACTCAGTATTATGAGAAACCAAAGTAAATAACTTTTTCAAGCCCATAACTATGCTATTAGAGTAATAAGAAAAGGACCTCCTCCAGCAAAACCAGTCTAAGCATGGGTAGTATCCTGTATAGCCAGTGACAGGACATATGTAGTCAGCAAGAATTTGGGTCCAGCAGCAATAAGAAACAAGGGCTGCACTGAAAAAGCCTTGGAGGTGGTCAGAAAGCTCAAAGATGGTCCCAAAGTGCTAGATACCAGGTGCCAAAAGCACCACATGTAATGAAGCCTGGTTGTGACACAAGACTGAGTTGTGGCACAAAAAATTCAGGAACTAAATCAGGTGATATGAGAATGTCAAGGAAAATATTGACAACTACCAAAAATCAACACAAATTTAAAGTTCCTCAAGAGATGACGGGAGAAAAATTTAACAACTGCAAGCAGAAACTACAGGAGGGAAATGGATTTTCCAAGGGGACTTCACAAATTACTAGAAGAAAATGAGAAGCTGCCTTGGTTTTGTTTTGAAACATAAGAGGGGGGATCTAGGTGTCTCAGTGGTTTGAGATCCAAGCCTAGAAAAGTGAAATCTTGGGTTCAAATGTGGCCTCAGATACCCCCTGGACAACTTACCCCCAACTGCTTACCTAGCCGTTGCCGCTCTTCTTTCTTAGATTCTAAAACAGAAGGTAATGGTTATGAGAGGGAGTCAGACAGAGAGAGATTGTTAGAGACTTTGGAGAGAATAGTTTCTATTTATTGATGAGGTTGGGAGCCAGACTGTATAGAGGTAAGAAGAAAGTGGGAGGAACAGAAGTAGAGGAATCTTTTGTAGACTGCTTCCTCCAGTGACCACAAAAGTAAGGAAAGACAAGTGACAATAATTAGGAGGAATGAATGAATTAAGTGAGGATTTTTTTGGAGGATGGGAGAGACATGGGCATGTTTGTAGGCAGTAGGGAAGGGGCCAATAGAAAAGGAGAGAGATTAAGAGATAAGTGATGGTAAAGATGGGATAAAATGGGATCATTTATGCAGAGAGGTGTTTGCCTTTGCAGGTAGAAGGTTTACCTCATTAATGTGAGAAAGGGGTGAAAGGTTACACACAGTAGCATAAGGCATCTCTGTAATGGGAATTAAAGAGGAAAGAAGGAGGAGCTATGAAGGACTCATTATACTTGAGAATCTACTAAGAAGCAAAATGGCCTTTGAGAAAGTTAGTATCATTTGGTTCATAGACACTTTTGGCTCATAGCCTATTTGACTGACTTTGGGGATTGTGGCTAATCTATAAAATGGAGATTATCAGAAATCTGACTCCAGATTAAGTGAGGCAAAATGTAATGGTCTATATTTGAGTATTTTCTTATTACTCCATAGTACTCTATTGTATTTAATTACTAAGTATGATTCTTTACTAGCATAATTTTTAAAAACTTCACTTTGAAAGAGCAAAGTTTTAACTATATTTACCAAGGGAATTTTACTGCCCCTGACATGTGGGCAGGTATATGAGAAACTAATAAGCAATTAGTATTTCTCTTGATACTCCTCCTGTCTATCTGATCCTCCTTCTCAATCTCCTTTGCTGAAACTTCATCCAAGTCACACCTGGATAGGTGTCCAGAAGGGAACTCTGTCCTGGGCTCTCTTTTCTTCTCCTTCTATGCTATTTCACTCAGGGTTCTTATCAGTTTCCATGGATTCAATTATCATCTCTATGGTGATGATTCTTAAATCTACTTATCTATCTCTAACCTCTCTGTTGACCTCCAGCCTCACAAGTTCAACTGTCTATTAGCCTGAACTGAATATCCTATAGACATCTTAAAATTCAATAGGTCTAAAAGCTGAACCATTATATTCCCCCCCAAATATCCCCCTCTTTCTAAATTCCATAGTAGTAATAGACTATTGGGTGATCACCATCCTCCCAGTCATCTAGGCTCACAACCTAAGTGTCATCCTAGACTCATCACTCTTTTGCTACTTCATGAGCTTAACACAGTCTTTGGCACATAGCAGACACTTAAATGTTTACTGACTATTTTTTAAGGTCTTGCCTCAGCACTAAGTGATCTGAACTGGGGTATGCTGGCAGCATATCAGGGATTATTAGACTTGAATTCACATTTTTTGGCTCCTATTTTTGGTTCTCTATTTATTGGGCTTTACTGCTTCAAGTTAGTAATAAACAATCATTTTTAATTAAACTGTATTATGGATAAGTTTTATATATAATCCTCATGCATCAGATTAATATAGGTGCTGTTTATAGAAGATATTATATACCAGTATTTATTCTTAGTTAATTTTGCCATTAGGTGGCATATTGAGTAAACTGAGTAAATTTACTAAACATTTCATTGGAAACTGGTAAATAGAAGTTTCTAGTGCTCAATCGTGAAGTCTCAGAACCAGACAGGACTAGAGAAATTAAAGTGAGGTAGAAAAAGGAAACAATACAGAGAAATTAGCATAGAAAGCAAGAAACAGTATGATTTTTTAAGTAGCTGGGTGCTCAAAAAAAGCTCTAAACCCCTAAAACAATACTGTGGATATACTACTAGTCCATCTTCTGGCAAGTACTTTCCTGAGCAACTTTCTAAAAACACATATAATATGGTGTATTGGAATTATCTGTGTTGTGTTTATGTCTTATCCTCCCCCACTCATTAGACTTAAAGATTTAGGAAGGTAGAAACTGAGCCTTAACCAAACTTTTTGTTTTTTCCTTAGCTTAATTTCCCTTAACTCTTAGAGCACAGTATTCTGCAAACAACAGACTGTCAATTACTTGCCTAATGGGTAAAGGAATGAAGAAATCAATCTCAAAGTCTTGAACTTGAACATCATCTTCTCCTTTCTTATAGATCACAGAGACTCAAATTTATTCACTCATTCATTCAATCAACAAATTCAACAGTCCCGAAACCAACTGCCACAGTCATATCACAGGATCCCATAATTAATTCTGTTATTTCTACTGCAAATCATTTTTTAGAAAACTGGTATTTATTTATTTTATTCCAGTATGAGCCACTTCTTCTAAGGTCTTTTGTGGCACTCCTTAAACTACTTAAAAAGGAAATAAAAAATGAGGACTCAGAAAAGTAAGGTAAGACACAGTAATACTTCATTTTATCAAATATTATCAGAGAATGAAGTACTCTACCTAAGTGAATTTTCTAGTAACTAAACTCCCCACACTTAATCTTAACCATTTTCAATGGTAAACTTTCTAGAAGGTAGTATTTTAAGTGTCTGCTTATCCTTTGGAGAATGGTTAAATGAGAATTAATAAATATGAAGACCTTTGCTTTCTATTTCTAGTTCAGAATTCTCAATTCTTAGTGATCTATAAGGACTTAAATAACGTACTGCTCTACCTCTTCTAAAACCATCTTTAGCCTTCAGCACAATTTCCACCTCATCCTGTTTTCCCATTGCTCCAGGTCATTGCTCCAGCAGTTGTGGCCAAACTTCCTACCTTTCAAAATTTTGGTCTGGTCATTAACCAGTTCAATTTCACATTGTTCTATGCCTTTGGAGCCCCTCCACAATTATCCCAAAAATGTTCATCCTTTCCAAAATTTAATTCACCTCTCCCTATATCATAGAAGTCATGGTCTGGCAAAGTATATAGATTATGTCTTTCATGTTTCCACTACTTGGTTCATTCTCTGGAGGTGAACAATCACAAGTTATTCTTTAAATATTAAATCAATTGCTATATATAATGTTCTCTTGGTTCTATTCATTTCACTCTTTATTATCTCATGGAGTTCTTTCCAAGTTTAAAAAAATTAACTTGCTCATTGTTTCTTATGGCACAGAAGTATTCCATCACAATTATATGTCACAATTTGTTTAGCCATTCCCCAATTGATGAACATCTAGATTTCCAGTTCTTTGTCACTACAAAGAGAGTTGCAATAGTTTTTTTTTTCCTTTTTCCCTATTCTCATCAGGAAATGGAGCAATTGTTTCATTCTTTCCCAAACACTATCCCTACATACCTGCCAGCTCCACTCCAATTAAAAAAAAAAATACTGCTGAAGATTACTATGGAATTCAACCTTGTTGACTTGAACCCATTACAAATATGTATGTTATATAATCCCAATTGGGTTTTTACTACTGTATGCCAATCCTTTTAACTCTTCCCAAGAGTTATTTTATCCCACTCAATCAATATATCTCTTCTAAATCTTAAGTTACCTAGGCTTGAAAGATGCTACTCCTATTCCATCCAGTATCTGGCATGTCTCTACTTACCAGCATAGGGTTGAGATGTATGTACCATTCCATCCTTAGCAGATCTCCTAAAATGGCCTCTCCAAGTGGGCAAGGAGACCTTCCCTGCTTGCCAACTGCACAAATGGGAGAGAAATTCCATTCCATTGGATTCCTCTCACTGATCCCCTCACCTGAACTGCCTTACTGTTCATCCTTCATTTTGAAGACTAATGACATCATGAAGTGATATCCTGACTTGATTCTGAATTGGATTTAAGCCATTGTTGCAAAGTTGTCAACCTCACCTCTCTCTTCTAGAGTTACTGAAGTCTGGTGGCAAGACAAAAAAGTGAAGACAATGGCCTGGGGTGCAGTAGATGATCTTGGAATCCTTGATGTCTGCTCTAACCACTCCATCTACCTTTACAGCCATTGGACATTCCCCTAACTCACCAACAGACTTGAAGCCTGTTGATTCCTCTCAACCTGACATTAGTAGTCTGCCCGGAAAGATAGTTTTATTGGAAAGTGGCTCCTGGAAACACTACAGCTTCTTGGAGCCATAGTGGAGAGTTGGGTGACAAGCAGACAGAAAAGGTAGATAAGCAGTCCTAAAAAGGTCTGGCAAGCCCTCACACCAGAGATGCTAATCTTCTGTAAACACTCATGTACCCAGAGCTGCCTTAACATTAAGAGAAAGTTCTCTAGCCTGACAACAAGCTTCTGGGGATGTCGAGAAGCCACCAGAACTCATTCCATTCATCAATAATTAATATCTACCCACTCATACCACCCCCATCCCAGTAATCCTGAACCCCAGACAGATATTCAAACTAATTTTCATTCTCTATCCCCCACTACCTGATCCCATCCAGCTCAAATCAAACTCTCCAAAATTGCACTCTAAAGCTATTATTCCCTTTTCTTTGCCTGAACCTGTGTTTTCTCATGCAAAACAAACTGGAAATTGTTTCGGAATTTATGATCTTAGAGAGTTTCTGGGAACACTGAGAATGTAAGCTACCTGTCTAGGTAATATAGCCTGTGTCAGAAACTGGACTAGAACCTAATTCATCACCAAAAGTGAACTCTTTGGATTGTTTGCCACTTCATACTGTTTCAACAAAACACCATTTCATAGAGAACCACTCTTCACTTCCAAAGCAAAGGAAAAAAGATCATTCTATCAAGACTCCTTCCTTGAGGAAAGGGGAGCAACACCTTTCTTTCAGTAGTAAACACACTTGAATTGCCCTAAGACTTTGAGGGGACTCCATCCCAAAGCCAAATGCCAAAGGCAATGAAAGTCTACCTAAATTCTTTCCTCAATGAAAACTCACTTCTGGTTATATCCTCCCCATCTTACTGATTCTGAACTCCCTTGGTCATCATTCAAACCATTAGTCCCCCACTGCACAATTCCTTATTCCCATTTCTTTCAAACCAACACATTCTAGAGCCACCCACTTCAACCTTCTCCAAAACTATCTAATCCTTCCACTGTACTTTCTGAAATATCTACTCCAGAAGAAACAAACTTACTTTCATCTTAATTTTTTTTTCCTTTCCCACTTCTTCCATCTTCTGGGTCTTACTGAGGCCTGGCTTTAGAATGACAGCTTCCCCTGGCTTCCCTTTCCCAGCACTGGCTGCATTTTCATTTATTCCCTCAACCCACTGGTCAAAGTAGAGGAGTTGGAATACTCTTTGATCTCTACTGCCACCTCCAAGTTTCCCTGATACCACCATTATTTAGGAAACTCTGCTCCTTTGAGGTTCACTCAATCCATATGTACCACAGAATCAAAATAGCTGTTGTTTACCAATCTGCAGGACCATTCCCTTCTTTCCTAAATGCCTCCCAGTCTTTCCTCTTTTAACTCCTGCTCTTATATTAGAGGGATTTAGTGGATATAATGTTACTCCTTTAAATATCTTAACCTCGAAGTTCTTCAACTTGATCATTTCCCAGGGTTTACACTTCCACCCCACTTCAGATATATGTGGTGATGGTCATACCTTTGATTTTGCCATTACTCACAAATGTTCCATATTCATGAACCCTGAAATTCTCTTATCTGATCACAGTTTGTTGTCATTTCACCTTTCTCTATGCCTTGCAATCACAAACCTAGTTCATCATACTCAATGTAATCTCTTAATTCCTCAATTCTTTAATTCTTTGCCAAGCAATCATTTGGCACGCATTACATTTCCCTTCCTTCCTCACCTTGATTCCTTAGTAAACCAGGTTAATTCTACATTGTCCTTTTCTCTGGAATTCCTTGCTCCCTTATCCTGTTTCCAATCTTGCTCTGCTAAGTATCTCAGCCCTGGATTACTCACTCTAACCACTACCTTTCTATCCAACACAGTCACTGCTAAATGAAAAAAAAAAAGTTGTGTGATATAATCTGAACTGGTCCCTTACAGAAGCAAGGGAATTCTTTTACATGTCCCTACTAAATGACTCACTACTCTCTTACTTATCACAGTGGTTTTCCCAAAACTTTTCCATCCTTATTTAAATTGCCCCCAGTTTTCCTTTCTCTCTTCTACTTCAGTCCACATCTCCCAGATGTCTTCTGTGTCTAACTTCCTTCATATCCCATTTGAAAGTGTGGCCCTTTTCTTCCCCAAGGCAGCCTCTCTATATGCAAATGTGATCCCATTCCATTCCATCTTCTCCAGCAGAATGTCACCTATATCATCTATTTCCACTCTCTCCATTATCTTCAACCTCTCCCCATTTACCATCTGCTTTCCTATTGCCTACAGCATGCTAATGTCTCTTTTGTTCTCAAAAAAAAAAAAGTTCACTTGATCCATCCATCCTTGCTAGTCACTATCTCATAACTCTTCTTTTTTCTGGTCAAACTCCTTGAGAAAACTGTCTATAATCATTGCCTCTATTTCCTTGCCTCTCACTCTTAACTCTACAATATGGTTTCTATCCTTATCATACAACTGAAACTGCTCTCTCCAAAGTTACCAGTGATCTCTTTATTGCTAACTCTATGGCATTTCTTCTTGTTATGGTACCAGAAGAGGTCAAAATACACTGGAACAATCAGGAATAGCAATATCTCACTTGCTGGAAGTAATTCAACACAAATGACACTGACTACTCAAGTAGGCAAACTATTAATGTTCATGAAATGGACTAAAATTATTAAAGCTTTCATTATATACCAGTGTTATATCATAACAAAACTAGAAATATACCAGATAGAGGTGAGGACTTTCATACTAGTTCTGTCAATAGTACCCTCAGCTCAGGATCACACAATATGTTATAGCCCAATAAAGGGTAAAAATTATAAGAATAACCCCTAAATTCAGATTAGATGAAAAAGAGTTCAAATTAAGGCGCAACTAAATCTAAAGGAGAAAAACTAAAGAATCTGAGGGTAACAGAAATTTTCACTTAATACAAACCCGATAAATTCTACCCAATAACTAAATAGATAAGCCTCTCCCAATTTCCTATTTAAAAAAAAAATAATTTGGAAGCAGAAATGGCTACATTTGTATAGGAATTTTAAAAAGTCAAGTTTAACAGCATGAATCTAACTAGCAAAACCAAATAAGCCAAAATAGAATAATTTTTAAGCTGCTACTTGCTATGTCATAATGAAGAATTAATGGATTCTTAAAAATATTTAACAGAAAGTATAAAAACATTTCAGAATCTATATATAACATTTGCACTGTTGCTATGGTAAGAAATATAAGAGAAAAGGTGGAGTTCTCATAGAATATTCTTAAGGACTAGTATCAAAAACATCACCATGACAAACAATTTGAGGAAAGGAATTGGATGACTATATTAATATCTAAATGGTAAGTAACTCTAGAAAACTTGAAATGGAAGGTCTAAATGAACAAACAGATAAAAATGATGTTTATGAATATTTTGGCCTCTTTCAGGTAAGACACACTGTGCATAAAGCTATTAAGGAAAAAGCTATGGTTGTCTATCAAGAGTCTTATGTATTATAAGATGGACCATAACAAATTTGAGAACTATCCAAACAAAAAAATTCATATAATATTAGGGCAAGTGGTGGCACAGTGGAAAGAACACTGGGTTTAGAGTTAGAGAGACCTGGGTTCAAATTGATCTCAGACATGTTAGCAGGGAAACCCAGGCAAATCACTTAAGCTCTGTTTCCTTAAGTTTCCTCAACTATAAAATGGAGATATGATATTAGTACCTACCTTGCAGTGTTCTCATGAGAATCAAATGGGATCAAATTTGTAAAAAAAGCACTTAGCACAGTACCTAGAACATAGGAGCTATATTAATGGTTATTTCCTCTCCCTTTTCTTTTTTCTTTTCCTCTACAGTGAAGAAGAGTTTCCTAGACTTCCCTACTTATGTTATTCTTATAGCTTTTCCGCATTCTTTATTATCTATTTAAAAAAGCTAAACTTTTAGTTTATAGGTAAGAATAAATGACCAAGAATGTATACTATTTTTTTTACTCAAAGAAATATTTAAAAGGATTACTATGATAAATGTACAATGGCTTTCCTAGCAAGTTTCAGGACAGTTTTACTTAGCAGGAAACTATCTGGACACAGTATTTCTAGAAATCATTAAAGGATGTCAACAGCAAGAAAAGTTATTTATGGAATTTCCTAGTCCAGTCCAGGTAATTCATATGATCCATTTAAAACTTAGTATGTGAAGCTTTGCTTGTGGGGAATGTGATTTGGATGGAAAATGTGTAGAATTATTATATAACAGTTAATATAGGCAATATTTCGGGAAGTAATTTAAGGTTGAATTGAAGGGTGGCACTTTCATAATTCTAAGTTTAAAAAAAAAGGTTACATTTCTAATAACTAATGTTCCCTACCAATAGGCAGGATTTCAAATACAAGAATATGTTCTTCAATTCAACTGCATCCTTTCACAAGTTTCAGCAATGGCACAGCAAATTAAGTCGATACAATTTCAATATAGCTGAAGGTTATCTGTCAGATGGAATAAAGATGAGGCTCAATTTAAGAGACTCCATTAAAACCTACAAAATTCTATCACCATCTCTACTGGAATGTGGAATACCCATATACTAAGAGAGAATTATAGAATTTAGAGTTGTAAAGGGCCCCAAAGGCCATATATTCTAGATATATTCATTATCTAACTATTGAAGTTTGAACTATTTGTACATTTTACCATGTTTAATTTCCTTCTTTTTTTCTTTAAAATATGGAATAAAAAAACTTAAAGTATAAATGTGTTACCTAAATTCAATATCATTAGTAAGCTCTATTTTGTACAAGATAAAGCAATTGTCTTCCTGAAAAGATTTATATGTAGCTACAGACAAAGCTATAAATCTAATTTCTTCTTCCCTAAGGCCAGTCAGTAAAGTGGATATGGTTTAAATCAATATCTTTAAATAACCAGTCAGGGGATCTTAAAGACAATAGCCAAAAGAGCTCAATTTAATTGTTTTTTCTACATCACATTTTGTAATCTAGTATAAGTTTAACACAAATTTTTCAAAGTTGAGATATGGTTTTCTTTCTATCTCTATATATATCTGTCAACCTAGTATATAACTATATGTATATAGTTATATAATAATATAATTATCCTATAGTTATATAATAATATAATTATCCTATACCTTTTATGGGGGGAATCAGGAGGGATGTGTGCAAATCTGACCTCAAACCCTTCCTAGTTGTACAATCCTGAGCAAGTTACTTAACTCTGACTTGGCTCTTCTACCTTGAAATCAATAGTAAGACAGAAGGTAGGGTTTTTTTTTTTAAGATGGACAGTAGTATCAGAAAAGTAAGAGTTATTTATTAAGTATGAATTAATAAGTCATTCTATACACCAAGACTTTATTAAACGTGCATATATTAGGTACAAAGTACTAAAAGCTGGAAATACAAAAGTAAAAATTTTTCCACCTTCATGGAGCTTATGCTTTATCTATTGAGAGAGGAAAGAGACAAACATATAGGCTTATAAATAAATAGGGCTATCACTATTATAAAAATAGGCCAATATTCCAAATTCTTAACTAAAAGAGAAACTGCCCATCAAAACCAACTTAAGATTTTATCCCAGGCCCAGTAAATTGACAAAGATGACAAAAGGTCAAAATAGTCAATGTTGGAGGGATTATGATAAGATGGAGATGTTGGGACATTATTGATAGAGTTGTGAATCTGTATATTCCTTTGGAAAGCAATTTGTTATCTGCTAATTAAGCAACCAAAATGCTCAAACGTTTTGACCCAACCAGTAGTCAGAGGCTCTGAGAAAGGTCTTTGATTAAAAAGAAAGTCTTCATACACTCCAAAATATTTATTCTAGTACTTTTCAAAGTAGCAAAGTACTTGAAACAAAGTAGATGACTATAGATTAAGGAATGGATAAATAAACTGTGGTCCATGAATGTAATGGAATACTAATATAAATAATGGCATTTATGACAAGTAGAGCAAAATACGGAATGAGAACCAATGCAAAATGAAGCAAACAGAAACAAGAAAAGAAAATACTAAATGATTACAACAAAGTAATAAATACAATGAACAAAGAGCACAGAAAAACAAATGTCACAAAATTACAAGGAACATAGCCCCAAAGAAGAGATATTAGAAGATACTCCAGCAAAAGGGAGAAAGGAGATTGATTAGTTTTTTCTGCCAGTTGAATAATGTAGATTTTCTTTAAATCAGCAAATATTTCTTTTAAAGACAAAAATATTTTTTTGATGTTTTGTCTTTTGCGAGGGTGGAAGTTACAGATGTTTTTATGTTTAGTTTTGTGGTCCATTTTTTTTTCTTTATTTAATACTAGTTCCATCTGTATCACTCAGGCTGTAAATGAAATAGCCATTTACTGTCCAAACTCAATATTAAAAGACTCAAAAGTTCTAAGATGTCCTCCCCCCCATTGTTTAATATATTCTTGCAAATATCTTTAATGTCTGATTTAATAGAAGACAACTAGATTTCTATATCTGCTTCTGTATTCAGATGTTACCATCTGTTGTATTAGCTGAAGTATATGAAGAAAATCCAGCCTCAATGAGTTATGTATTTGGAACTGGAAGAAGTATTTTAATGGGTAAATAATGTCTTATGAAAATTATTATGATCTTAAGGATTCCCTAAAAGTCTTGAGTGTCCCCCCACCCCACCCCTGGCATCTGCAGACCACATTTTGAACCACTGCTCTCCCCTAAAACAGATCAGTCTTTGTGAGCTCCCTCTGAAAGACTCAGTGACTTGTTCTGGAATGGAATTTGAATTCAGGTCTTTCTGGATTAAAATTATATCAAAGGTAGTTTAAGAAGAAAAACCTTGATTAGTTAGTGTGCTCAAAAATTGGATATATTACAACATTAAGTGAGAACATATTTTGTTTCAAATCTTGCCTTTGACTCTTCACATCTTCCATAATAAATCTTGCATAATAATGCACCACAGTATACTACTGTTCTGTCTTAAGGAGTACACAAGAAGCAAAAAAGTTGTGTTGTAAAAGTTCATTTATAAATTAGCTATTTGGAATTCTGAACACATTTACCCTTAGAAACAATTTGAAGGTAATAACAATTAGTAACAATTCCAAGCTAGTCCACAAAAGTCTATTTGTGGGGAAAAGTCTATTCTGTTGAACTCTGACAGCAACAGTAGTGATGGCAGCAGGGGTTAGAATGCTAGTGTAAGGTAAAGTGAAAGAATACTCATCTTAGTCTGAGGAACTCAGTTTGAATTCTGATCAGATACTCACTTACCACTTGTGAGGTAACTAACCTCTCAGAGTTTTGCTTTAACTTTAAAATAAACATTAAAGGGCCCAGGAGAGCTAAATCTAAATCCTAAGATAAAAACAATTAAGTTAGTTCCCTTTCTCCTATCTAGACAGAAGCCTAAGGGTTCTAGACAAAAGACAAAAGCTTCAAAAGGCAAAGCTTATTTTTTATTACTTTCCCACCTTTTAATAATAACTCTATGGGAAAATAATAATAATAATAATAATAATAATAATAATAATAATAACCCTATAGGTCAGCAGATCCCCTCATGCTACTTTAACATGTGTTCTCTCCTTTAAAAAACAACAACAAAAACAGGAACCAAATATGGTGGCTCAAGGGATAGAGCCAGGCCTGGAGCCTGGAGGTCCTGAATTCAAATTTGCCCTCAGACACACTTCCTAGCTGTGTGACCCTGGACAAGTCACCTAGCCCCCACTGTCTGGACAGAAGGTGAGGGTTACAAATAAACCCACAAAAGTTCACTTACCTACTCCTCCCATTCAAAAATCAACTGGTATTTCAGCAGTGCAGAGTTTTTTAAGTATTATAAGGGGAAA
The DNA here is from genome assembly GCF_027887165.1 of Monodelphis domestica. NCBI lineage: Eukaryota > Metazoa > Chordata > Mammalia > Didelphimorphia > Didelphidae > Monodelphis > Monodelphis domestica. The sequence continues at coordinate 83,874,522 of NC_077230.1, forward strand.
AATTTGAAGTTAATTTCTGCTAATTGAGCGCTCCACCTCTTTCATTTTGACATTTTATGAAGAGCATACCCCACTACTAATGAATTTATATTTGATTGAATCAAGGAAGCATAAAGCAAAAAATTCAGGTAGAATGAGGAAAGGCATTTTTGGTCAAAGCTCCCATACACACACAAATTGTGTAGCAGCAGAAATCCTATAAAATAAGTAGGAGATTAGGTTGGCATAGGGAGGGGAATGCCTCAAACATAAGATTCAATACCAATGAAAGAATCACTAATTATGAAAGTAAAAAAAATCAATACTTTCAAGTCTAGATTTGGCAGAATGATATGATTATAGCTATATAGTCTAAAATTTTAGAAGTAGAATAGACTTTAGAGATCATTTTTATCCAAAGCCTTCATTTTATAGATGAGGAAACTAAGGCACAGAGAGGTTAAATGGCTTACCAAAATTGATTGTGAACAAAGACATAAATAATTTATAAAGACAGAAAATACTGAGCATATGCATCTGCTTAATAAAATATAACACAATAAAAACCATACTAAGTCCCCCCTGCCAGGATACTACTCCATGTGGTCAATTTTTGCCAACTCCCATCTCCTTTCAGACCCAGTCAGTCTAGATTTAAAGGCCTCCTAGGCCCAGGTCCCATCCCATTTTATTTTACTAACCAATCTTCATTCTCAATTCAAACATTTTTCCATATTCCTTTTTGTCTTGCCTTTAGCTTTCTTTACCCATCCTTTACTCTTAGTCTTTAGTTCCACTTCCTTTTAATTCTTCCAGTGTTCCTGGTTTCTGCTTACCCCTCACAAATTTTCTCCTGCCAGCTATATTCAATTGGTAATTGGACATTTTGACTTTTATATCCACTGCCACTTCAAACTTAACACATCTAAATCCTAGCTCACTTCTCCCCCAAAATGCTGTCCCCATCCCTAATGATTTATTTTTTGTAAATGGAATTTAGTAAAAAACAGAAATTTATGGTTCTTGTCAGCTAGACTTGAAACCTTGGGATATCTTTAACTATTCATTCAATGTCAATGTCAATGTCAATCAACAAATCCTATAAATTCTTTCTTCCTGATTTCTAAAATCCATCCCTTTCTTTTAGCTACCCTAATCCAGGCTCTCATATCTAGTCACACTTAAATTATTTCAATAATCTCTTAATTAATTTCCCTACCTCCATTTCTATCAGAGTAATCTGCCACTAAAACCTTTAATGAAATGAATGGCCAAATGGCAGTTTTAAGATGAAGAAATCAAAGCCATCTAGTCAAGAAAAAATACTCTAAATCGCTACTGATTAGGGAAATGCAAATTAAAACAATCATGAGGTATCACCTCAAACCTATCAGATTGAATATGACAGAAAAGGACAATGATAAATGTTGGAGGGGATATGAGGGGAAACTGGGGCATTAATGTACTGCTAGGTGAAGTTGTGAACTGATCCAACCATTCTGTTGCCTCCCAGTATTCCCTTATATAAATAATACTCTAAGACCAACCTATCAAACAAATAAGTCCAATAAATTTTTCCATAATTTTATTCATACCTGCCTTTTTGTCTATCCAGTGGTATCCATTTTACAAGAACTTCCTAAATCTCACCTGTTATCCTTTCCCTAGCCTCTTTCAAACCACAAATGTCTGTCCTTTTTGAATCCAAACAAGTCCCCTGTACCAATTGTGTGTCCATTTTATCATATATTGTACTCTCTTATGACATTTCCTAAATCTGCCTTTTTTTGAAGAATATGCAAAACTAGGTGGTGAGCTGTTCAAGAGTATACTCTGCCCTGCTTCTTTGTAGCCCTCCACAATGCCTACCATATTTTTAAAGAATGAATCTGGCATTAAGTATGGAAACTTGATAAAAAAGTAGCCCTTGGTTTTTATGTTGGAAGAATATGCTTTCTTTTTTTTATAAAATAGGGATAATCTAAACAACCTACCTGAAAAGACCATTGTGAGGAAAGCACTTAAGTTTATCAAGTACTACATTAGTTTATTACTAAGATAATTTGGATAAATTTGGATAAAATAAGAATTAACAACAATAATAATATGTGCACTAGCAATTCATGAGATGACAATGAATAGTTCAATCTTGTTAAAACCAACAATTCCTGGTCCTAGTTTCAGAGAACCTCATGATATCACTCATTAAACTGCCCAAAGGGAAACTATCATCACTATGACTCAATAAGAAACTTAACAAAACTAATTTACCTTAATTGAGAAAACAATATAAGCCAGAGAGCACTTCGAAAAAGAGGCTAAAAGATTAATGGCAGAAAAAAAAAGACAATAAAATGACAATTCCAAAAATATGTCCAGGTTCATTGTTTTATAATCTACTCATTACAATAATTATAAAATTAACCTAAAAATAAAATTGTTTAAATGACAAATTCCACATTAAAGCTACATTCAGCAGGAAAGTAATTTGTAATAGTACACTGGGGGCAATCAGTGAGTCCTGAAAAGGAAAATATTAATTATTCAAAAACAATTCCTTCACTCTTCTGATCTCTTCAGAAATATCAATTTGGACAAATTGATTGGACCAAAATATTATTTGGACACCTAAAGAAATGTTACTAACCCTCTAGTCTAAACTACCTCTCCTTCCAAAAAAAAGAGAGTCATAAACATAGTTCTTAAAGCTAAATTACCCTTCTAATCTCTTCTTCCATGAAGTAAAGGGCCAGAAAGAACAAAAATAAGGTTATAGTAAATGATTAACCATCTGGGGGAAGGTGGGTAGTTCAGTGGATTGAGAGACAGGCCTAGAGATGGGAGGTCCTGGGTTCAAATCTGGATACAGACACCTTTCAGCTGTGTGACCCTTGGCAAGTCACTTAACCCCCATTGCCTAGACCTTACCACTCTTCTGCCTTGGAACCAATACACAGTATTGATTCCAAGATGGAAGGTAAGGGTTAAAAATAATAATAATAAATGATTAACCATCTAGAAACAAACTATTGCCAGAGAGACAAGTATATATAATCAATACAAGATTTGAAGATTATGAAAGTAGAAAACATAGCTCCTACCCTTAGGAATATGACATTTTGCCTGAGGTAACAAAATTATACAATGAAGACTAATTAAAAAAAAAAGCTGCCATTTATCTAGCTACTTCAAGGTTTTCAGAGTATTTCTACATTGTTTCACTACCATATCTGAATCTTACCCAATCCTGTGAGATAGGTAGGTAAGTGTTATTATATATACTGCATTTGATACTGTTTATCCATCTCACCAACCTCTTGGCATGGTCTCTGTTTTGAGTTTTCTTGACACGCCTCTTTCCTGACTATCCTTTCTTCTAGTTCTCCTGCCTATCAGGCCACTCTTGCTCTAGGCTTTTTTATTGGTCTTTTATCCATATCACTGCTCTTTAAATGTGGATGCTGCCTATACCCTCTTCTTCCTTCCTTCATATAAGTTCATAAATCTTCTTTGTGTTGTAGACCCCCTTTGGCAGTGTGGTAAAAACCTACAGACCTATTCTCAGAATAATGTTGATAAATACATAAAACAAAAATGTTTAGGAGTACAAAGGAACCCAATTATACTGAATCATAGCTATTAATATAATTTTCAAAATAAGTTCATAGGCTTCCTCAACATACCCACACATGAATTATGAGTTGTTATTTTTTTTGGTGAGACTACAATATAATGTGAGAGGATACATGAAAGAGAAGGAGAGGGTCCAGAGAAATAGATAGGAATGAGTGATGCACCTGGGTCAAAAGGAAAGCTAGCAATGACATAATGCTGGGAAGATGGGCCCTGAGGTCTCAGTAAGGTAAAAATCTGCAGGGGAGAGGAAGGTGTCAGGGGAAAAAAAAAGAAAGGAGTGAGTTCTTGCTTTGGTGGTGGGAGGTGGGATCTATAAATGCTTCTATCTTCTACAGGAAAAAAAAAAAAAGATGTTCTATGAAGGGAAAGATAGGAATCTTAAACTACATCCCAAGGTTCCCAAGGCTGTGGAACTTGTAGGGGCCGCTGGTATCTGTGGGAACTATGAAGGTACAATCATTCTGGGAAGCAATTTGGAATTATGTAATTAAAGTGACTAAAATGTCTACTCCTTTTGAAGCAAAGACTTTATTAATGCTCTTACGCCCTAAGGAAGCCATCAATAATAGAACAGTTTCCATATATGTCAAAACATTCACAGCAGCACTTTTTATAATAGCAAGGACTTGGAAACAAAGTAGATGCTCATCAATTGAGGAAGAGCTAAACAGATTCTGGTCTGTGAATGTAATGGAATATTACAGTGCTGTAAGAAGTGATGCTTGAGATGAATATAGAAAAACATAGAAAGATCTATAAGAACTGCTATAAAGTAAAGCAAGCAGAGCCAATAAACAATATATACCATAACTACCATAATATAAATGGAAAAGATAGATACACACACAAAAATTTTTTTAAATAAATGTAAAATTTATAAAGAGCAAGCAGGATTTGAATGAAAAGATATCTTCAACCTATACCTTTGTGGAGGGGGGGGAGTCCATAGCTGTTATACAATGGGCATGTTTTCATACTTTTCAATGATATTGATCAGTTATGTTTTTACCTCTCAACAAAAGGGGGCTGCTAAATTAGATGGAAGGGGGAAGAAATATTTGGGATAAGAAACAAAAGTTATCTTAAAGTATAGACTCCAGGAAAAGAACCTCTGCTCTACATTCTCTCAAATCATCAGCTTCCACTGTGTTTACTATCATAGTTAGATACAACATTTATATCTCTTAATAATAGAATAATAGCATCTATATCATTGGACTGTTGTGAGGATCAAATGAGATAATATGTAAAAACTGCATTGCAAATTTAAAGTGTTAACTATTGTTTTGTACTTTCCAGATTGACTTTACATTTCATGAAGCATCAGACATTGTTTACCACTCTCTCCTCCTGAATATTCTCCCCTCCTTGTTTTGGGAGGTAATATCACTCTCTAGTGGCTCTCCTCTTACCAGTCCCACCCCATCCAGTCTCCTTTGCAGGATCATTGTTCATCCCACTACATGCAAATATACTTTAGGGTTGGGTGTTTGGAGAGTTCATCATCTCCCAAAGATCATTTCAAACAGATGCCTCTCAAATATATCTAATCTTTATGTCTAAATGTCCACTAGATGTCCCATAGGTATCTCAAATTTGATATGTCCAAAATAGAACTCATCGTTTTTTCTCCCCTAAACTAGCTTCTCCTAACTTCTTATCTCTATGGTACTTACTATCTTATTGTATCTAATCACCCATATTTATAACTTCAAAATTATTCTCAAGACCTCATCCCCATATCCAATCAGTAGTTAAATCCAGTTGATTCTACCTTCAAATCTCTCAAATTTATCTGCTTTCTTCCCTTTCTTTCTACTCACATACCCAATATGCTAGCTCAGGCTCTCATCTCTCATCTGTGCTATTTAGGTCTCTATATGATCTCCTTGCCTCCTGCATTTCCCCTATCCAATCAATCCATCATCTAAAGAGCAATCAAATTGATAAATAACAACACTCCTAGCACACTACTTGGCACATAAGTAGGTTGCTTAATAAATGCTGATTGATACAGGTCTGACCATATTGTTCCCCTATTCAAAAACTTTCAGTGGTTATTAAAAAAAAAAACAACTCTCCTAACATTTTAAAGCACTTTTTAATTTGGCTCTAGTTTATCTTTCTATCTTGATTATATTTATTATACTTCTATGTCATTCAAACTGGCCTGCTAGCTACTCACTTCCTTTCTCAAGGACTATGAAAATACTGACCCTTATTCCTGAAATGTTATTCTGCCTCACTTAAACCTCTTGGAAACCTTCTAGGCTCAACTCAGGTGCTACTCTCCCTTAAAAAAGGCCTTTCTCCCTTACTCTCTTTAACAAGTTCAATGGCTCCCCAAAAATTACTCTATATATAAACTTGTGTTTCCTGATGTGGGAAACATGTAATCTCTCAATAAAATATAAATTCCTTGAGGACAATTGCCATTTTACTCTTGTATTAGAAGTAGTCTGGCACAAGGCAGATATTCTGATTTGATTTCACCTTTTTAAAGAAATCTAACTGCCTAACACCCTACCTTTTCTAGGATGCCTTTCATCTTTAAAAATCTATGTGTCCACACACAAATTGTGTATATATGAAACTGTATAGAGTAGCATATTTGTTTCAGACCTATGTGGTTTTGGAACAAAGACATTTCCTTCACTTGGGCAAATTAATAAATCATCTTTAATTTATAGTCTTAAGGGAGTTGCCTGGGGTTAAATAATTTGTCTAAGTCACACAACTAATATATGTCAGAGGTAGAACTTGAAACAAGGTCTTTCTGATTCTATAGCTGGTCTTCATTTACTATGTCAAACTGCTTCTAAATATCTATATGTGAGTATTGAACTTGGGAGTCAGAAAGATATGACTGCAAACTAATCTCACATAACTGTAACCTTGGGCAGGTCATTGAATCTCAGTGAACCTAATTTTTATAAGTTGTAAATGGAGATTATTCTAGCAATACCTCATGGTATTGTGAAACCTCACTTGTGAAATTTAAATGAGGAATTATACATAAATCAGTTTGCAAAATGCTATGTCAATGCTAACTATAAGTATATATATGTATATATGTATTACTATATGTATTACATACAATAGTCACCCAATGAAATATTTCACTTCCCCAGAATATAAATCTACTTTGACCAATCTACTCTTAATCTTGAAACCAGTTCCTTGCTTCTCTTGCCCCTCTGATATTAATAGTAGGATGGATGAGTAGAAAACAAGAAACTTTCCACTCCTAAGGTTATATTAGGGCAGTCAGGTGATGCAGTTGACCTGGAGTCAAGAAGACCTGAGTTCAAATATGGCTTTAGATACATAACAGATGTGTGTCAGGGCAAGTCACTTAACTCTGTTTTCCTAAGTTTCCTCAACTGTAAAATGAATTGGAATAAAATAGCAAACCATTCCAATATCTCTGGCAAGAAAACTCCAAATGGGGTCATAGAGTTGTATATGACTAAAACAACTGAATGCTAAAAAGACTGTACCAAAAGCCAAGAAAAGTATAACTCCCTGTCCCCCAAAAGAAGCCTACAAGACAATCAAGACGACAGAGTTCAAAGATGTCTACAGGCACTTTGAGGTGGGAAAAAGGGAAATTTTGGCCACCCTCAACTCTCCAGAGAGCAAAGACACTGGGGCTTGGTAGACAACCTAAATTTAAAAACTCATAAAAGCAACCCTATCATGAACAACCTTGATTATTATAAGATCAACCTCTCCTCCTCCCTTCTCCACAAGGAATCCATTATGAACAAGTTTGACACCAACATCATCCCTTATGTTGTGGTGGCTAATCAAGGAAGGCAATAAGGAATCAATGGGATACTGGTGCAATCAAAGTCTCCATGAGGTCTGATGAAGAAAGGTTTATATCTGACTTGCCACAGATAATGCCGCTTTAGATGTTACCAACAAAACTGAAATCTTCTGAGCTATATCCAATTAGTCTGTTCTACCTACCTTAAAGTTTTGTCCTATATAAATTTTTAAATAAACAAAAAACCCTACCAAGTACCAAGAACCTTTATTTTTACTAAACTAGACAAAAAATTAATAAGTATATGAGTCTATCACCAAAGTAATTCAATAGCTTTCCTTTTACAAATTCAAAAGAAGGGTTTTAGTTTATTATCTCCACACACCGCCATCCCAAATAGAATATAAACTGTGTGACACTGAGGATAATTATAATAAAAAATTCAGAAAAAGGAAAAGATTAGTGAGGGCTGAAGGCATATTTTTAAGGAATGGCAAGGTTCAAATAGGCAGTGAGGAAGGATAAGGGTACAAAGGACAGTAATAGGAGTAAGCATCATAGAGGTCTGTAGGATATCAACCTGACTGGAAAAGAATTTATGCTAGGAAAAAACAGATTGAAAAGGCCTTTTAAATCAATCAGAAGACTTTCTACCCAAAAGGAGGCCAATAAGGAGCCAAAGTACATTTTAAATAACTTCTAGAGAAGAGAAAATGAAACCTATTGCCCTCTCTCTGGAAATTTGAGTAAAATGTTGCATATATTGTCAAACTGTTATTTTATTGGTTCTATTTAACTTTTTTAGAGGGCCTTCAGCTCTGACACTTATACCTATTATTTTGGCTATATCACTTAGCCTTTCTAGGCCTATTCTCTTCTTTGAATGTAGAGGATCAGACAGATGACTTCTAAAGCCTCTAACTCTAAAACTATGATCTTCTGATGGGAGGGTTCAACTAGTGCAGTAAGTAATATTCAGAAACGACCAATATGAAAACAAAAGAAAACAAAAAGAAAACAAAAGGCATCAATAAATGATATTTTTAAAATTTCTGAATTATTATGAAAATAGTATTTTAAGAGCATTACTCCAAAATCATTAAATAAAACAGACTAGATTGGAGATGCAACTAGGATAGAATTTCACCCAATGAATGTTTTAAAGGGCAGTCAATGAATAGCCAACGTTAAATTGTCTCAATAAAATAATACTATAATATTCTAGGACATTGATGGCAAACCTATGGCATGTGTTCCAAAGATGGCACACAGAGCACTCTCTGTGGGCACTTGGTTGCCCTCCACCCACCCAGTAGTTACTATAAAGGCAGAGGGACTCTGGCAGAGCTGCTCTACTCCCCCTCTCACCAGCAGCCAATGGAAGTGCATAGGGAGGAAGGTGGACAGTTCAAAGGCAGCAGAACTGGAGGGGAGCAGAGCCCTCAGACCACTCCTCTCCCCCTTTCTACATTCACTGAGGATATTCCTCACTTCACCCACCCTTCTGCCTACCAGCCCAATGGGAGTGCTTTCTCTATCCCCTGTGTAGGGTATGGGGTAGGTGGGTATATGGGTGTGCCCAGGACTCAGTGTGGGGGAAGGGCATGGTAAAGGGAGGGGACAGGCATGACACTGTCTCCAAAAGTCTCACCATCACTGTTCTAGGATGTTGTATGTTTGTATACCATTGTAGCAATGTTGCTAATCTCTTCACTTTGTTCACTGTAACCTTAATAAGATTCAGTTAGTGATACAAGGAGGGGTTCAATAGTAGAGACAATCACTCTTCTCTCTTAGGTACCTAGATGGCACAGTGCATACTGTACTGGCTGTGTGAGTCTGGGTAGGAAGTCACTGAACAACCTTCCTGAGCCTTAGTTTTCTATAAAATGTGGATCATGATAATAATAGCACCCTTCCTTTAAGGATTATCATAAGGTTCAAATGAAATAACAAAGCCCATTACAAACCTTAAAGTGTTATAAAATCCTATTATGTACCAGACAAGTTAATTACTTATTAACTACTTCCCTATTCCTTTAGTTATTTAGTTCCTCAATATCACCATGAACAGATTATGCAAATTTTTCCTTACAAAAGTGTTGGAAGGAAACTCAGAAACTATATCTATACCTGAACAAGCATCCCCTTAAAAAAAAAAATCCTCAAACTAGTAGTCATTTAGTTTTTCTCAAAGGACTTCTAGTGATGGTAAACTAGTTGGTTCCCTAGGCACCCAGTTTCAGTTTTTATCTCCAACTGTTGAGAAGTTTTTCTTTAAAGCAAAATGAAATCCAATGTGTTGTTGATAACGTGTCTCTCTCTCCATATCATAAGAGAACTAAGAAGACTGTAAAGGATGAATTCCCTTGTTAGCTCTTGCTGCCACCAATTCCAGCTACCAGGGGTCACATATGGTTTACTAAGACACCATTCTACTAATATTTTTACTGTCCCAGTGATGACAAGAGTAACAGCAGTAACTAGTTTTAAAAGTATGTTTTTAAAACTATGTTCTGTCTCAGTTTCCACTGTAAAATGGAGGTCACAATAGCATCTACTCTCACAAAATTGTTGTGAGGATCAAATGAGATAACACCTGTTAGGGGATTAATAATTGCTTGTTGTCTTTCTCTTTCCTCTCCCTCTCTTAGTTCCTACATCCTCCACCAAAGGTTTCCCCTAATGTCTCAATGTAGCATGGAAGTATCCCCCTGAACTAAGAGACTGGGCATATGCAACCAAAGTAAAAATTCTGGCAGGTTAAACCAAGCTGGATAGACTTTGAGAACAGACATGGGATGACCTATATCTGTCACCCAAGGACCTGCTGAGATAAATTCAGAATTTCATCACTAGGATTGACCATAAGGTTATCAATTTTTCCACCACAGCAACTCTGAAAAAAAATATCTAAGTTGTAAAGTGGTTGTAATCTGAGTACAACCACAATGATCAAGTCACTGATCCTTGGAGTATCCTCCCACATAAGCACATATAAGGCAATAAAAATATGAACCAAAGAATCTGTAATATCAAATATCATTAAAATAAAGTCTCCCACAAACAATAGAGTAGCCAGGAGGTTTTTTCTCAGGTGACTGACATGTAGACCATTTCAACAAAATGCCTACATTCCAGTTCCATTTCCTTTTCCTTTTCTTTCCATGGCAATCTGCCATTACATTAATGGGCAAGTCACTGGCCTATAAATATTAATAACAAAACCTGTACCTGTTGCTGGAAGGATTATTTCACATACAAAAGAAAAATCAAGTTATTCATGAGTTATTTAATATATCATATACAATGCAGCAACAAAGAAATTTGCAGACCAGAAATTACTCTCAACAGGGCAATGAAACCTTTAATAATTTGTTAAAAAATAAAATATTCCCAAAATTAGCAATGTTACTTGACTAGACTAAGCAGTTATCAACAAAGGTAAAAACTATTTTCTTAGTATTCTAAAATGAATGAAAATTACTGTGTGGGTTTTTAGAACTATTTAATAACAAGCTTCATCACTACATTGAGAAAAACACACTAAAGGCAACAATTTGGTTTTCTATTTCTGTACATAGTAAATGTTCCTCTCTCCTATAAAAGGTCTGTGGGTGTCTAAAAGTTCAATGAAGTGGTCTGCCTTATAGATATGCTTATACATTCATAAGATTTGCAAAATTGCATTTTGTAACCACTAATGTAAAGTTACTACATTAAAGAAATACTCAATTCTCCAAACAACTTAGTAGAGTAGTAGAAGTACTAGTACTAGTATTCTTTTTACTGGGGGGGTAAGGGGAGGAGGAGAAAAATTCAAATGCCAGAAATATACTGGTTGTGATTTTAGTAATTCCTTTGTTCCAACTCAGTTTGAGTAAAAAGAGGTTCTCTCATATACAATATACCCTCAACTTTTGGGGGGTAATGTTCCTAGAAAATGGTGCAAAAGTCAAAAACTCAAATGCTGATTCACAAAATCTATAATTAGAGGGGTTAGGTTCCCATAACTACCCAAAATGGAAAAGTTTCACTAGAGATTGCTAAAAATATACTTTTCCTCATAACAAAACATTAATTCTGATAGACCATTTTACTAATGTCTCAATAAAAAAATCCACTTCAGACAATATTCACTTTTTTTAATACTTAAGATCTACAGTACCATAAATCTTGTGTAAATTTCTTCTAAATAAATTATTTTAGTTTCTTTAAGCTGAATTTTACCTTCCACTGTGTCAGATGGCAATGTGAGGCCACCATTATGTATACTATATTGCTATAAACCTCTCTTCACTGGCCACTCACTGAAAACTAGGGGAAAGGTTGCTGGGATTTTAATCACTACTATTATCAAAATACACTAAGACTGAACTTCAGGTGCATAATTTCAACACAAAATTTGAGTTTTAAAGGCAAACAATGAAAATATGCAATGCATACATAATTTACTAATTTACGATTTACAATGGTAGAATGAATAAGACCAGTGAGCCATCTAAAAGGCTCCACAAATTTGAGTGCTTCACACCTCTCATTTTTAACTCTATTGCACATGACTGCAATGTGACCAGTAGCTAATGAAAAGATGAAAATGAGACTACTAATAAAACCACATGAATACTTGAAGTACCAAAAATTAAACACCTGAATGTTGAGATCGACTACATTACATACTCTAGTTCCCTATTCTGCAGATCCAAGTCTAGGAAGTTGGGGATTATTTAAGTAATCCTAAAGTTGGGAATGTTCAATTTACAATGTTCATAAAATGAGAGTATTAAGCTACTTTACTGGCACTTCCAGCATTTTTCAAGTCATTGATCTGTTCTACCCAATCCCAAAAAGGAGAAAAATGCTGCACAGGCAGTCTCTTTACCATGCAGAAGTGGCCATTAGTTCACTTTACTTTAAAGTTTATTCAGTTTATTCTATCCACAATTTTAATAAGTTTGATTTAACAAATTGATTTCCCAACCCACTGATGGTCAAAGGCAATCAAAAGGGGAACGTTTCCTGCTAAAGGCATCAAAAATGGAAAATGGCACAGAAGAGACAAAACTATCAAAACACACATAAGAAAGTAAAAAGTAGGGCAAATCTATAGACTATTTATGAGGTAAATGATCCTTTACATTGACAAGCAAAGATACTACTATATTACTATAGAAAACAATAACTGATGTTCATCATGTGAACCCTGAACAACCATAAAAATGTTAAATTATATGTATTATAGTTGATATGGTAATGTATACAACTATTAAAGAAAAAATTGCTAAGCACACCCAAAGCCCTTAGGAGAGGGGGAGTTAGGAAGAAAAGAGGAACAAGTTTTAAAGCTGAAGTGTGGAACAATCCAGAACCAGATTAAAAGGAAAATAGAAAATGCTTATAAGTGGTTTTCCACGTCAATATGTGCCTGTAAGAATCTGTACACGGATGGTTTAGTAGCCCCAATTTCTATTTAAGTGACACCAGTGTATTAAAGCATTCTTTATAAACATACTTTTTACAAATGCCAAAAAATATATTCATAGCACATGCTTATTTTGTGCTAAGTCACATGTCTTTATACTGAAAGATCCAAAGCTTCCAGTGGAGGGTAAGGTAGAAGGAGGTGCAGCAGGGCAATTCTCAAATATAGTTTTAAAAAGATGTCCTGAAAAAAGAAAGCAGTGTATTTTAGAAATGCTACCTGGATCCCACAAGACTACTATATGGCAAGCCAACTGATACCTCTAAGCTTTCATTTCCCCATCTATAAAATTGGACTTAAAACACTAGCATTGCTACTTCAAAGAGTTTTTGTAAGGAAAAAAAAACATTTTATGAAGTGTAATAATAATATAGCAGCAACAACAATGGCTATTTGATATAATGTGTTATGATTTACAAAGTGCTTTACAAATACAGTAATATCCTTTTATCTTTATACCAACCCCAGAAAGTAATATCCCCATTTTAAAGTTGAGGAAACTGAGACAGACAGAGGTTAAATGATTTGCTCAGGTCACACAGCAAGTATCTGAGGCTAAATCTGAACTCAGATCTTCCTACTTCTAGGTTTAGCAATATCGACCACATCAGTACCTCACAATATAGTGATTAATAAATGCCTCTTGACTGACTACCTCCTCAAATTCTATAAATGCAAGCTATTACAAATAAGGTGTAGCAATGTATGGTCTGGAAACTGGGAGTACAGATCCTAAATAGCAATATTAATTTAGAGCCTTAGACACTTCCTGGCTGTGTGACCCTGGGCAAGTCACTTAATCTCCACTGCCTAGCCCTTACCACTCTTCTGCCTTAAAATTGATACACAGTATTGATTCTAAGAGAAGGTAAGGGTTTTTAAATAAATATGTATATACACATATATATGTATATATATTTAGAGATGGGATAGATGAATTTAAGCTGGCATAGGGAAGGAAAAGTCTGCCTATAGAATTCAAGCTCTCATCATCATCATCATCATCATCAGAGGTTAGCAGTTGGTTAAGTAAGCATTGGTTAAGTATGGAATATAGAAGAGTTAAGATGTATTATTAGTTAATGTTTTCCTTTTTCCAACCACAAATTAATATAAAAGGTTCATCTCAATATGTCACAGCCTAGGATATTTCCAAATAATAACTAATCTATCATCAAAGTATATTTTGTGTGTCTATATACAAAGCACACTTATTTCAAACCAGGGCTTTGAAAATTCTCCAAACATTCAATTACATTGTTTTAGTTTTTAAAAATATGTCACATAACACTTTTAGAGAAAAGAAAGAAGTGTTACGAACTCAAGAATGTTGCCACCGAATGCAGCTGGTGAGTTTGATACCGCTACTCTAGGCATCTCTCTGAGCTTAAAAATTACAAAATGCTAAGATCCAATGCAGGATCTATACTGGTAGAGGAAGGGGATTTCCTCAACTGTAGTACCCTTCACTTGTGATTTCAGGGATCCAGGCAAAACTAAACAAATTATAGGGTGATAAAGAGTCTTAATTAGTCTTCAAAGTATATTTAGTTTTTAAAAAAAAAACTAATGTTGAGTGTTTTTTAATTTAAATGTAATTCATTTTAATATTTTTCACCATTGAAATAATAGATTATATCAGAAATACTGTGTCAACAGTACCATGCCTGTTCAAAGGTCCAAATCCATGCAGTTGTTGGGACAGTCCTCTCTATGGAGTGGTATTGGGAGGGGGTAAGGTAAGAGATGGGTAAAGATAGAAAAGGGGTGGAGAAAGAAAAGGGCTCCACCCCCAGGCAAAGGCAGAATGCTTTGTCAGCTGCCTCCATTGAACAGATGATCCAAGGAAGAGGAGATAGCAGGTGTCCATTTTTCACCCTGCCAATAAACCATGAAACACAACAAACCAATGATCCATCAGAATTACTGCAGATTTGAATTGGAGGGAAATTTTTAATTGTGTTGCTTTAAACTCAAATTGCTATACCAAAAGTCAGGTCCCTCCCTCTCTGAACCTCTTTCAAAAAACTCTCTTTTTTAGAAAAGTCAACAATGTGTGCTTTCCATACTCATCTTCTCCCCCACAAAGTCCTACTCAAATACCTAATGTGATAAAAAGATTCTGTGACAGAACAGTACAGCCAATATACTATGGTTCTGCTATGACAGAAAGTCCTACAATGTTCCAGGTAATGCAACAGATAGTGTCTACTTTCCAAGAACCAGAGACCAGCTATGTATAAAGAAGCCCACCACTATTCGGATGGCTATTTGACCATGGTAACTCATTAAAAAAAAATGGCATTCAGACTTCTGTGCTCTCTTTCCTTTTTAAGAGTAATGGTAGAAGACTGCCTTCCAAAAATACACTTAAGAGTGCTAAGAAATAACTGTTTTAGACAGTCTATAAACATCACCTTAAAAACTAAGAGATCAACTAAAGGTTTTTAATAACCCAATCTAAGAAAATAGAAGCCATAAAGAAATTATGAAAGAAAAAAAAAACAACTCCTGGTTCTGATGGACTAATCCATGGACTTTTATCAAATCTAACAAATTATTCTCAAAATTTGAGAAATACCCCTATCATAATCCTTATAAAACTCCAATATCTAAATTAGGAAAGTATAAAGCACTAAAGAATAACTATAGACCAGTAATGACAAACCTTTTGGAGGAGTGTCAGGCCCCATCCCCACCCCACCCCAGACCAAGTGCTGTGCTCCTCTCCCCATCAAGTGCTTGGGGGGGGGGGGGGTGCCCTGCCTCCCTATAACCCCACACAGGGAAGGGAGAAAGCACTCCCATTGGGCTGCTAGGCAGAGGGTAGTTTGATGTGAAAAAATATCAGGCACAATGGAGAGGGGGAGGGGTGCAGTGCCAGAGTCCCTCTGCCTTTCTAGTAAGGAACTTGGGGGATGGGGGGGTAGCTGTGTGCCCACAGAGAGCACTCTGCATGCCACCTTTGGCACCCATGCCATAGTTTTGCCATCACTGTTATAGACCAATATCAGTAATAAATCTTATTCAAAAATTATAAATAAAATCCTATTAGTCTATAGTGATTTATCCAAGAAAATATTCTTTATAACTTAGTTCAATTTATACCAGAGATACTAGGATGGATGGTTCAAAAATTGAAAAACAAATAACATAGTTAAAAACCAAAAAGCTCAAACTACATGATTATCTCAATAGAGGTGGGGAAAGTTGCTAATAAAGCACAATAATTATTGATGTTTAAAAAAAGTTAAGAATAGAAGAACCTTATTTGATATTAATTTTTAAAAATCTATCTAAAAGCAGAAGAAAGTATGACATGCAATGAAGATATGTTAGAACCTCTTCTAGTAAATACAGGAATTAAAGCAAGGATTCTTACTCTCCCCACTTCTTTGACCTAGTTCTGGAAATGCTAGAAATAGCACAAAGACAAGAGAAAGAAAACAGGGAAATAGATAAAACTATCCCTATGTGCTGATGGTATTATGGTTTTCTTGGAAAGTCCTAGGGAATCAGCAAAGACAACAACTTCAGCAAAACTGTCCACAAAACGAACCCTCAAAAATCAAATGCATTTCAATATAATGGTAACAAAATCCAAGAGGCAATAATAGAAAGGGAAATCTCATTTCAAGTAACAGCAGATACACAAAGTATCTGGGGATAAATCTATCAAAGTCACTCCCATACACACACAAACCAACTTGTACAGATATGACAACAAAATACACCTTAAAAAAATAGAAAATATCTTAAATGGCTAGTGGAATATTCAGTGCTCATGGGCAGGCCACTTGTATATAATAAAAAGGACAATACTGTCAAAGTTAATTATGATTTTAATGTTACAGGAATCAAACCATCAAAGGTATACTTTATAGAACCAGATAAAATAACAACAGAATTAATTTGAAAAAAATCAAATATTTAGAGTACCACAGGCAATAGAGATAAAAGTAACATTTTCAGACCACACTCTAAAGCAACAGTCATCAAAATCACCTAGTATTACTTTAAAAAATAGAGAGGTAGATCAATAAAACTAGACAAGAGAGAATTAGAAACTTTAGACCTCAATAACTTGTATTTGCCAAACCATAAAACTCCCTATTTGATAAAAACTGCTAGGAAAACTAGAAAGTAGTCTGGCAAAAATTAGGCTGAGATTGTCACTTACACCATACTTCATAATCAATTCTAAGTGGATACATAATTTTAATATAAAGTGTATATTGCTAAAAATTTAGAAGAGGGGTCAGTAAGGTGGTTCAAAGGATAGAGTCAGACTTAGAGCCAGGAAGTCCTGGGTTCAAATGTGAGCTAGCTTTGTGACCCTGGGCAAATCACTTAATCCTCAATGCCTAGTCCTTACTGTTCTTCTGTCTTAGAACTAATACACAGTATAGACTCTAAGATAGAAGATAAATGTCAAAAAAAAAAAAGAAGAAGAGGAAATCACACATTAACATAATACTGAGGTTTCAATCCTGAGGTCTACAAATTGGCAAAAATAACAAAAGACCAGAGGAAGTAATTATCAGAAGAGTTGGGGAAAGATACATACACTAGGGCATTATTGGTAGAGCCAGAAATTGATACAATCATGTTGGAAAGCAATTTCAAATTACGAACATGCTGTAACCAAAATGTCCATAAATGTTCCATTACTGGGCCTATACCCCAAGGAGGTTAGTGAAAAGATGAAAGTCCTGATACACCAAAATATTGATGGCAGCACTTTCTGTGCATACATGGGAAACAACTTAACAAACCGGTACATAAATGTAATGGAATATTTGTACTACAAGAAATGAACATGATAAATACAGAGATTGGTGTATAGTGGAGTCAAGAAAAAAATATACACGACTACAACAATGTAAATGGGGAGAACAACCCCCCCTCCACAAACACACACACATACACATGGCAAATGCTATAAAATTATAAAGGATAAGCACAGCTGGAAAGAGGAAAATTAGAAGACTTTTCCAACTCACCCTTTTATAAATGTGGGAGGATCCACAAATGCTGCATGTATTTTCAGACTTTTTTTAGTGCATTGTTTAAAGTATGCTGGTTTTCCCCCTTTTTTATTTTTAAAAATATACTGTTTGTTATATATGATGGCTCTCTGGATGGGACAGGGAGAATGGAATATTGGAGAAAATTATAGTAATGTAAAAGACATCAATAAAAATACTTTTTTATAAAAACATTAACAAGGCTGTTGGCACTAAATCTATATCTAGTGACCAATTAATTAATGAACATAATAGTAACATAATTGAATCATTCTCTTGACACTACTGCAATGAATGAAACCAGAACTTCCTGCCTCTCAATTGTGGCTAAATGGAAGAATTACTCATAGTTTCTCCCTGAATTGGTTTTGTTAAGTGTTCAAAGGCAAAAAGAAAAATCCTGCTATGGGATAGGTTTTGAGATAAAAGAGAAGGCTCAGAGGGCATTTTGTCATCTTACATTGCAAATATTTGCAAAAAATTGTTTTTATTATTATAACATATTTCAACATGTTAAAGTTGAGATAAGAAAATTAATGAAAAACTGGACAAAACTCTCCAAATTAAATCAATATTTTCTTTACACTCAGTGTAAAAATCACATTCAGTGATTTCAATGCAAAGATGCTATGAGTATTGGGAAGGATGGGGAGGAAATGCTAGAAAGTATGACACAGGAATAAGAAAGCTAAGGCCAGAGGCTCATAGACTACTCTTAACCATGTATCTACCTAGCATAAATACTTAAAATGCAGATAGACCAAAAACTTGTTTGTTTCTAATTTCTGGTAGGAACTGAGCCTACCATCAGGAAAAACAGGTAAGTTTTCTACTACCCTTCCTCCTTTACCAGATGTTCCCACCCACTTTCCAGAATACTTAACTAAGTGCTATTTATAACATAACTCACCTGTGTAAGCTAGCAAATATAAAGCTGTAAGTCAACTAATCCATCACTTTCATTTTATAGATGAAGAAAATAAGGCTTAGTGAAGCTCAGTGACTGCCCTTACAGTGACATAGGTAATAAATGGAAAAGTCAAAAATTTAACCTAAGGTACCTGGACTCCAAATACAAAGCACTGGCTTGGCTTCTTGGAAATTTTCTTGCAAAAGTTAAATGCAATATGCATAATGAACACCAAATAACATTTTTAAAAATACAAAACTGAGGGAGCAACAGGGTGGATCAGTGGATTGAGAGACAGATCTAGAGACAGAAGGTCCTCATTTCAAATGTGGCCTAGATAGTTCCTAGTTTTATGACCCTGAGCAAGTCCCTTAACCCCCATTGCCTAGCACTAATTAGTATTGATTCTAAAATGGAAGTTTTTGTTTAAATACAAAATTAGTCATATTTTATCAATGAAACGCCAAGTGATGTCAGTGATCTAATTATATACAGTGAGCCTACTCAGTTTTACAGAATCACAAATTAAAATCACTTGTTGAGATGATCTAGACCAATGATGTCGAACCTTTCAGAGACGGAGTACCTGGCTATGACCCCCAACCCCCTAGATGGAGTTTCATGCCTGTCCCACCCAGAGACTGAGTGCTATGTCCCACCCCACCAGAGAACAAGTACCATTCCCTGCCCTCCCAACACCCCCTTACCCAAGACAGGGAAGGGAGGAAGGGCTCCCATTAAACTGCTGGGCAGAGGGGTAAGTGATGAGAGGCACATGGCCCCAGAACTCTGCTCCCCTTCAGTTTTGCCATGCTGTGAGCTATATTCCCCCCCTCAAACTTAGCTCCTCTTCATCCCCACCATAGGAATTGCCTTCACCACAGACTAATCAGACTGTCATCTGCACAGCACCCTCACTCAGCATACTTACCCCAGACAGGAGGGAAGAAGTGTTCCCATTGGCTTCTGGGCAGAGGGGCAGGGGAAATGAGGAATGTCCTCAGGGACAAGGAGAGGGGGAGGGGAGCAGCTCTACCCAGAGCCCCTCTGCCTTTATAGCAACAAACTAGTGGGTGGTGGGTGACTATAGGTGTGCCCACAGAGAGAACTCTTGTGTGCCCTTTTAGGTACATGTGCCATAGGTTCGCCATCACAGATCTAGCCTAAATCTTTTGCTTGACAAATTCAATTCAAACAAACATTTATTAAAGACTGTGTATGTTCCTATGAGAAAACTGAGATCCAGAGGGTTTCCAGTGACTCACCCAAGATCACACACCTCCAAATAGATTCAAATCTCAGCCCTTCTGAACCAAAACAATACAAAATTAATAGAGAATAAAATTATAAAAGACAGAACAAGTGATTAATTCCAACCTGAACTGCTAAAACAAGTTGATGATTATCAAAATGATGAACATAGATCACCATTTATAATCATTTGCCAAAATAATTTAATTGATGTAAATCAACTGCTATAGTTAGAAGAAAAGGTTAGAGAAAACTCAAATCAGGTAAAACCACAGCCAAAAACAATCAGCTTACTTATAAACATGCCTACTGTCAAGGACTTAAGAGATAAAATCTACAACATTTTATAATATGACTTTGGAAAACTGAACTGCTTCTCTGTAACACTACAGGATTAAAAAGGTAACATTTCTATATTAATTTCCCTTCCCCCAGTCCTGGAATAAATCAACATTTATTAAATTCTTACTATGCATTAAGTACCCTTCTAACTCCTGGAAATACAAAGAAAAAGGTAAAAAAAAATCCCTGATTTCAAAGTGTTTAACATTTTAACGAGGAACACAACAGGTACACAGATATAAGATAAAACCCATAGATGATACAGGGTGACTCAAAATGGGAATGCACTAGCCACTCAGGGGACAAGAAAAGGACTCCTCTCAAGAAGGTAGCATTTGAGTCAAGTCCTGAAGAAAAGCAGGGATTATTAAGAGGCAAAGGTAAAGAGAGAGCATTCTAGGTACTGAAGGGCAGCTAGTGCAAAGGCACAGAAAAAGAAAACAAAACATCATGTGTGAGGAATAGCAAGTTTCTAGAGATCATGGAACAAAATAATCCTCTTCCATGTGAAATATTCTAAATGATTTTTTAAAACTACATTTTACTTTCCTAAAAATACTGTGGTTCTAACCTTTTTAAATACCTTTTATTCTCCCCAAAAGAGATGGAAAAGGCAATGAGAACTTTAAGTAGTTTGCCCTATTGCCAATGGTAGGCCTAGGACAACCTATCTAAGGATGAAGCAGCTGTTAAGGTTTGCATCTTATTCTAAATCTCTGAAATCTGACCTCCAACCTCATTCTGCTTAAACTGCTTTTTTCCAAAGCTGCCAGTTTTCCTTAATTGCCAAATCTAATGGTCTTTTTCTTAATCCTCCTTCTTCTTGAGCTTTCTGCAGCAACTGACTTTGTTGATACTCCTATTTAAGATACTCTCTCCTACCAAGGTCTCTATTTTCATACCGGTTTAACTGCTCCTCAGCTAGATCATTCTTCCTGTCATGCCCACTAACTGCCAAACACATTGGCCTGGGCCCTCTTCTTTCTGATTTCTATGCAGATAACTCCCAGACATATAAATCCAACCATCATCTCTCTCCTCTGCTTCTATTCTGTATCAGTTATCATCTGTTAGACATTTCAAACTGGATGTCCCATAGGCATCTCAAACTTAACACGTCCAAAAACAGAACTCATTGTCTTTCCCATCAAATCCAAACCTCTCTGAACTTCCTTTGGTTGATACCTGACCATACAAAAAGAGGCATCATAAATTAGTGGAATAAGTTGAAAATTACCTTTCTATATCTGTAGATAATGGAAGACTTCATAACTAACCAAGTGACAGAAACAAAATGGGCCTTTTAAATTTCATAATTTTTTTAGATTTTGCATTAACAAAAAATGACCTGATACAGAGTAAAGAGAGAGCCAGGAAAACAATATATATAACATTAGAGAGAAAAATAACTTTCAAAGATGTTAGAAATCTGGTCAACACAATGATAAACAGTCTAAAAGAATAAAGATGAAATATACCTGATTCAATGATATTTTGGGGCATGATTAACATGAGAATTTGTATTTGTCAGATTACACATATATGTATTAAAAGTGTTCTTTTTCAGTTTGTTTTTTAATTTGGCTGGTGGAGAGCAGTAGAAGGAAGGAAAGAGTAATTTTTCAAATACTTGATATCTGAATAAAAAGAAACAAAAAAAGAATTGAAGAATGGCATATGTGAGGTAGCAGGGAAAAAGTTCATGGAAAAGAAGAGGAATTTAAAGTAGGAGAGAGGTAAAGAGATAAGCCAGCACAACTGGCACCTGGTTCTCATAAGACATAGGAGGAAAAGGTCAGTGTGCATCAGAATCTTATTCCCCTGATTCACTTTACTGTCTCTGGAAACATCCTTCTTTTATCCACTGCCCAATGATCATATCATAGCTCTAGAGCCAGAAGAAACTGCACAGGTCATCTAATCAATTCTCTGATTTCATGGAAGATGAAACTGAGAACCTAAGACAGTGATGGTGAACCTTTTAGAGATGGAGTGCCAGGTCTCACCCCTACCCCAGCCCCCACCAGTCCAAGTGCCCCACACACCCCCACCCTGCCCCACCACTTACCCCAGACAGGGAAGGGAGGAAGCACTCCTATTGGGCTGCTGGGCAGGTGATGAAAGGCAAGCTTGGAGAGAGGGAGGAGAGTGGCCGCAGCTCTCTGTTTGCCTCCAGCTATGTGCCACACTATGAGCTATGCTCCCCTCAAACCTAGCTCCTCTACAATCATACCATGGGAATCACCTTCAGCACAGACTCAAAAAGTTGCCATCTGTGCCACACCCTCACTCAGCATGTGAGCGCCTACCTTATCCCAGACAAGGGAAGGAGGAAATGCTCCCACTGGGCTGCCAGGCAACAGTTTCATTCCAGTCCCTCTGGTTTTCTAGTTAAAAAAAAAAAAAAAGACTGCAGGCATGCCCACAAAGAGAGCTCTGTATGCCCTTTTTGACACATGTGCCATAGGTTCACCATCAGGGACCTAAGAGGTTCAGGGGCTTGCCAAAGTCACACAGGTAGTAACCAACTAAACAAGAACACACCTACAGGTCCCATGGCCTCCAGTTCAGTTCTCCTTCCACTATACCGCACTGCTTCCATACCCTCATATGAACTATGGTCACTTTAGATCTCTTTCTGGAAAGGTCTTCCCATTCTCTCTTTCTCCCTTTCTCTTTTACTCTCTCATACACACATATACACACACAATCAAACTTGGGCTTTAATAGACAATATCTTGTGTTAAGATTTTTAACTTTTTCAAATTCTTGACACAAACTTTTAAAGTTTTTTCAATGTCTATAATAATTAACGATCACCTGATGTCTAAAACATTTATGTATTATTTATTATCATTTTATTATCATTCATCTACCAATTTATTATCATTTAGCATGATAAATAACAAAGACTATAAAATCTCAATTTAACTCAACTGACATTTATCACCAATGTCTGTACAAATCATTATCAAGGAACTAAGGATACAAAGGAAAAAATGTCCCTAACAGGATCAGGCCCAAAGTATGGCAATAGTAACATTTAACAAGTCAATGAGGGGCTGACAAAAGATAACAAAAGGGTCTATGTTATGAGGGAGGGAATGTCAAACCACATGGGATTAGGTTCTAATAATCAAAAAGATGATTAATAGTATATGCTTCTGCACAAGTGTAATAAGCCCCACTGTCCATCTAAAAATAGCATAAAATAAATTCTATCACTGATTAGATTTATACAATTTTGACCTGAAATGATTGAAGTAATCCAGAATGATAAACAAGATATCACAAACTTAGCTTCCTCAAGAAATAAAGATAGCATTAGAATTATGACATCATACCTGCTTTTTCAGAGCATACCATCCAGAAGTACCAATATGAAGTAAAATCTTACTTTTTCTGGTGTTAGCTACTAGACAATTATGTACATGGTGAGAGTACAGTTAGCTGATGCCATCTAATTTAGTTTAGTGTGAACTTTTCAGTAATTCAAAGAATTCTTGAAGTACAACAAGGATATTAGCAATACTTCTTGGCAACTCTGTACAAAGAAAAATTTTTCCAAAAATGGCTGCAATATTTCTGATCATTCTACACTGAGGAAACTTTTGTAAAAAATCTGCCAAAACATAGTCTTCAAACCTTGTTCCAATCTTTAAGTCAATAGAAATTGGAAACAGAACCATAAAGAATGTTCAGTGTCAAATCAAGGTTTTTAAGCAATCCACACAAATTCTTTAATATACAAAGAAGAAATCTTCTGAAATTCAAACATTATTAAAATTATCACCTTCAAAAAGCAAAGTAAGAGAACTGTGTGTAATAACTGCTATGGAATTTCTATTGCTATTAAAATCTTAGCCAGGATTCTATCAGATACCGAAAAATCATTATTAACTGTGAATTTCTAGATTTTCAAGAGTTGCTTAGGCCATGAGGTGATAAAATAAAATGTTATTCTTTTCTGCCAAAACAGAATAATGTAAAGAAATATCAAGACCCCTAAAATGTGTGCTAGCTTGCATCAAAAGAAGGCTTTCATCCAGAGGCAACTACTATACAAATTTGGCTGGCTGTTATTTCACCTAAGTCTTCAGAGGACTCTGTGGTGGTACTGCCATACTGCTTTTCATTTCAGTGTGAGAGAATGCTTAAATTAGTGATGGCAAACCTATGGCAAAAGCTATGCCAAAGATAGCATACAGAGTGTTCTCTGTGGGCACTTGGCCACCCCCCTCCACAGTCCCTCCACAACCACTCCCAGATCATTACTAGAAAGAGAGAGACTTAGACAGAGCTGCTCCCCTCCCCCCTCTCCACCATGCCTGATGGCAATTTTTCACATTCCCCACCCCTCTGCCCAGCAGCCCAATGGGAGCCCACAGCGGGTAAGGTGGGCTGCTCACAGGCAGCAGAGCTGGAGGGAAGCAGAGCCCTTGGACTACTCCTTTCCCCTTCACTACATTCACTGAG